>NC_057805.1:453623495-453655401 GCF_018294505.1 Triticum aestivum | reverse complement strand
CCCTCTCCCCCCTCCCGATCCAATCTGGATCGGGGCGAAAAACCCCACTTCCCTCGCTCCTCACACCCTCCTCTGCCCGAACTGGTTCGGGCACGGCGCCCCAACCCTGTCGCCGGCGCTCACTGTCACCGCCTCCGACGCCGCTGGACCCCGTCGTCGCTGGAGCACCGCCGCCGCCCGGAAACCTCGTCGCCGTCCTCTCCGTCATCACCGTCCTCTCCGTCGTCGCCATCATCCTTGACCTCCTCCGCGAGCCCCGCTGCCATTGTCCCTACACCGTACGGTAAGGCCCTCGGCCTCCTCTTCCCCTCTCCCCCTATCGAACGCCGTCCGCCGCGCCCGACGCCGTGCCCGCCCGCTCCAGGCCGCACTCGCCCTCCGCTGCTACAGCCCGCACGCGCTGCACCCGCGCCGTGGTCGGCCCTCTGCTGCTGCTCTACCCCACCGCGCTGCCGCCCTCTGACCCACCCGTCGACCTCGCCGCGCTCCCGCTCGGCCCCTCGCCTTGCCCGCAGCCTCTCATGCGCTGCTCTCGCGTCGCCGTGCTCTGCGGCCCGCACTGGCACCTCGCTCGCGCTCGCCACAACCAGCGCCACGGTGACCGCGCCCTCCTCCACGCCGGCGCGCCGCCCGGCCCCCTGCTCCCCGTGGCCGCACACTGCCTGTAGTGGCTGCCGCCGTCCGCCGTTCCGCTTTCCCCCCATGTGGCGCCGCCCGGGTCCACCCCCGCTGGTCGTCGCTCCCGCTGGCTGTCGCCCACGCCGGCCAAGCACCGCCGCTCCCCGGTGGCCTCGCCTCGCCTTCCCGGTCAGGCTCGGCCCAGCACGGGTGCGCCCGTAACCGCACCGCTGGTGCCCGCACGCCCGCAATGGCCCTATGCCACTGGCCGAACGGGCCCAGCCCCAAAAAAAGAAAGAGAAAAGGATTAATTAATTAACTTAATTAATCAGTGTTAGATAATCTAATTAGCTAACTAATCTAAATAATCTGTTAGTTAGTTAATCAGTCAATGACATGCGGGACCTACACGTTAGTTTGACCCAGTCAATGTTCTGTTGAGTGCCGACGTCATGATGATATCAGCATACACTGTTCTGGATAATGTTAATTTAAAATAATTAAATAAATCCTAAAATTGGTTTAAATCTTTTAAAATTAATATAAAATAAACCGTAGCTCAGATCAAAATACTTTGTACATGAAAGTTGCTTAGAACGACGAGACAAATCCGGTTACGCAGCCCGTTCGCCCGCCACACATCCCTAGCATATCGAACACGCAACTGTCCCCCTCCGGTTCATCTGTCCGAAAACGCGAAACACCGGGGATACTTTCCCAGATGTTTGCCCCCTTCGCCGGTATCACCTCTTACCGCGTTAGGGCACACCTAACACCGATGTTTGCTTTGTCATGCATCATTATGCATCTGTTTGCATTGTATTCATTGTTTCTTCCCCCTCTTCTCTCCGGTAGACTACGAGACCGACGACGCTGCTGGTGCCCCGACCGACTACGTTGTTGACGACCCCTACTTGCGAGAGCAACTAGGCAAGCCCCCCCTGATCACCAGATATCGCCTATTCCTTCTCTATACTGCTTGCATTAGAGTAGTGTAGCATGTTACTGCTTTCGGTTAATCCTATTCTGATGCATAGCCTGTCATTGTTGCTACAGTTGTTACCCTTACCTGCTATCCTACTGCTTAGTATAGGATGCTAGTGTTCCATCAGTGGCCCTACCCTCTTGTCCGTCTGCCATGCTATACTACTGGGCCGTGATCACTCGGGAGGTGATCACGGGCATATGCTATATACTTTATACTGTTACATTACTTATGATATTGTTCGGAGATGGGGGCTGAAGGGGCAGGTGGCTCCATCCCGGTAGAGGTGGGCCTGGGTTCCCGACGGCCCCCGACTGTTACTTTGTGGCGGAGCGACAGGGCAGGTTGAGACCACCTAGGAGAGAGGTGGGCCTGGCCCTGGTCGGCGTTCGCGGTTACTTCATAATAACACGCTTAACGAGATCTTGGTATTTGATCTGAGTCTGGCCACTGGCCTATACGCACTAACCAAATACGCGGGAACAGTTATGGGCACTCGGCGTCGTGGTATCAGCCGAAGCCTTCGTGACGTCAGCGACTGAGCGGCGCGCGCCGGATTGGACTGGAACGCCTGCTAGGCTAGGTCTGCTTCCGGCCGCCCATGCAATGTGCAGGTGTGCAATGGGCGATGGGCCCAGACCCCTGCGCCATAGGATTTAGACCGGCGTGCTGTCCTCTATGTTGTGCCTAGGTGGGGCTGCCACGTGTTGATCTTCCGAGGCCGGGCATGACCCAGGAAAGTGTGTCCGGCCAAATGGGATCGAGCGTGTTGGGTTATGTGGTGCACCCCTGCAGGGAAGTTTATCTATTCGAATAGCCGTGTCCCTCGGTAAAAGGATGACCCGGAGTTGTACCTTGACCTTATGACAACTAGAACTGGATACTTAATAAAACACACCCTTGCAAGTGCCAGATATAACCCGGTGATCGCTCTCTAACAGGGCGACGAGGAGGGGATCGCCGGGTAGGATTATGCTATGCGATGCTACTTGGTGAACTTACCATCTATTCTCTCGTACATGCTGCAAGATGGAGGTGGCCAGAAGTGTAGTCTTCGACAGGATTAGCTTTCCCGCTCTTATTATGTCATTCTGCAGTTCAGTCCACTGATATGGCCCTTACACATATACCCATGCATATGTAGTGTAGCTCCTTGCTTGCGAGTACTTTGGATGAGTACTCACGGTTGCTTTCTCCCCCTTTTCCCCCTTTCCTTTCTCTCTAGTTGTCGCAACCAGATGCTGGAGCCCAGGAGCCGGACGCCACCGTCGATGACGACTCCTAGTACACCGGAGGTGCCTACTACTATGTGGAGGCTGCTGACGACGACCAGGAGTAGTTTAGGAGGATGCCAGGCAGGAGGCCAGCACCTCTTTCGATCTGTATCCCAGTTTGTGCTAGCCATCTTATGGCAACTTGTTTAACTTATGTCTGTACTCAGATATTGTTGCTTCCGCTGACTCGTCTATGATCGAGCACTTCTATTCGAGCCCTCGAGGCCCCTGTCTTGTATTATGATGCTTGTATGACTTATTTTATTTTTAGAGTTGTGTTGTGATATCTTCCCGTGAGTCCCTGATCTTGATCGTACACGTTTGCGTGTATGATTAGTGTACGATTGAATTGGGGGCGTCACAACCGCACTCCGATTCAGAATCTTACAGCTGTTGCCCGTATAGCAGAGTCCATTCAGCCGTCTCAGTCGGAGGCTGGAAGAGGTTTGATGCAGATCAGGGCCCTGCTCAGGGCAGCGGGAGAGCAGAATACAGCAGTATCTCAGTCGCTTAACAGAATCCATAGCAGGTCTGTAATGGCTGATACATTTCAGTCAGCACACAGCCCAAGATCGCCCCTGAGGCGTGAGGGACGTGGGCGTCACCACGAGCAATACGTGGGTCAAAATCACGAGCAGTATGATCACCGACTCGGCCGTGATGATCACCGTCGAGTGCCTTCCCCTCCTCTGAGGAGTGGATCATATGTGCCCCGGCAATATGATGACAGGCGCCCGCAAAGTGGCGAGCGGAGAATTCCAGTCGACCCTAGAGAGCCAGGTTTTGATGCAAGATTAATTCTCGTTCAAGGTCTGGTTGATAGATACAGAGCTCACAGAGAAGGTCTTGGCAGAGATCGTCCGACTGGGAGCAGAGTACATGTCTCAGGTCCCGAATGTTTTAGCAGAGCCATCAGAGCTGCTGAGATCCCTCCCAACTTCAGGTTGGCGACCGGGGTTAGCAAGTTTACCGGTGAGTCCAAGCCTGACACTTGGCTGGAGGATTACCGAGTGGCTGTTCAGATCAGTGGTGGAAATGATGAGGTAGCCATGAAGCATCTTCCTTTGATGTTAGAAGGTTCTGAAGGAAATATGCCCTAGAGGCAATAATAAAGTATTATTTATTTCCTTATATCATGATAAATGTTTATTATTCATGCTAGAATTGTATTAACCGGAAACATAATACTTGTGTGAATACATAGACAAACAGTGTGTCACTAGTATGCCTCTACTTGACTAGCTCGTTAATCAAAGATGGTTATGTTTCCTAGCCATAGACATGAGTTGTCATTTGATTAACGGGATCACCTCATTAGGAGAATGACGTGATTGACTTGACCCATTCCGTTAGCTTAGCACTCGATCGTTTAGTATGTTGCTATTGCTTTCTTCATGACTTATACATGTTCCTATGACTATGAGATTATGCAACTCCCGTTTACCGGAGGAACACTTTGTGTGCTACCAAATGTCACAATGTAACTGGGTGATTATAAAGGTGCTCTACAGGTGTCTCCAAAGGTACTTGTTGGGTTGGCGTATTTCGAGATTAGGATTTGTCACTCCGATTGTCGGAGAGGTATCTCTGGGCCCAATCGGTAATGCACATCACTATAAGCCTTGCAAGCATTGTGACTAATGAGTTAGTTGCAGGATGATGTATTACGGAACGAGTAAAGAGACTTGCCAGTAACGAAATTGAACTAGGTATCGAGATACCGACGGTCGAATCTCGGGAAAGTAACATACCGATGACAGAGGGAACAACGTATGTTGTTATGCGGTCTGACCGATAAAGATCTTCGTAGAATATGTAGGAACCAATATGAGCATCCAGGTTCCGCTATTGGTTATTGACTGGAGAGGTGTCTCGGTCATGTCTACATAGTTCTCGAACCCGTAGGGTCCGCACGCTTAACGTTACAATGACAGTTATATTATGAGTTTATATGTTTTGATGTACCGAAGGTTGTTCGGAGTCCCGGATGTGATCACGGACATAACGAGGAGTCTCGAAATGGTCGAGACATAAAGATTGATATATTGGACGACTATATTTGGACACCAGAAGTGTTCCGGAGAAGTTTCGGATAAAACCGGACTGCCGGAGGGGTTACCGGAACCCCCCGGGGAAGTATTGGGCCTTAGTGGGCCTGAGGGGAGAGAGAGGGCAGCAGCCAGGAGGTGGCGCGCCCCCTCCCATGAGGAGTCCGAATTGGACTAGGGGAGGGGGGCGTGGCCCCTCTCCCTCTCTTTCCTTCCCCCTCTCTCTTCCTAGTTGGACTAGGAAAGGGGAGTCCTACTCCTACTAGGAGGAGGACTCCCCCCCTCTCCTTAGCGTGCCCCAAGGGCAGCCGGCCTCCCCCTTGCTCCTTTATATACGGGGGCAGGGGGGCACCTCTAGACACAATTGATATACGATATTTTAGCCGTGTGCGGTGCCCCCCTTCCACCATATTACACCTCGATAATATCGTTGCGGAGCTTAGGCGAAGCCCTGCGTCGGTAGAACATCATCATCGTCACCACGCCGTCGTGCTGACGAAACTCTCCCTCAACACTCGGCTGGATCGGAGTTTGAGGGACGTCATCGAGCTGAACGTGTGCTGAACTCGGAGGTGTCGTGCGTTCGGTACTTGATCGGTCGGATCGTGAAGACGTACGACTACATCAACCGCGTTGTGATAACGCTTCTGCTTTCGGTCTACGAGGGTACGTGGACAACACTCTCCCCTCTCGTTGCTATGCATCACCATGATCTTGCGTGTGCGTAGGAATTTTTTTGAAATTACTACGTTCCCCGACAGTGGCATCCGAGCCTGGTTTTATGCGTTGATGCTATGCACGAGTAGAACACAAGTGAGTTGTGGGCGATATAAGTCATACTGCTTACCAGCATGTCATACTTTGGTTCAGCGGTATTCTGAGATGAAGCGGCCCGGACCGACATTACGCCTACGCTTACGCGAGACTGGTTTCACCGTTGAGAGCACTAGTTGCTTAAAGGTGACTGGCGGGTGTCTGTCTCTCTCACTTTAGCTGAACCGAGTATGGCTACGCCCGGTCCTTGCGAAGGTTAAAACAGCGCCAACTTGAAAAACTATCATTGTGGTTTTGATGCGTAGGTAAGAACGGTTCTTGCTAAGCCCGTAGCAGCCACGTAAAACTTGCAACAACAAAGTAGAGGACGTCTAACTTGTTTTTGCAGGGCATGTTGTGATGTGATATGGTCAAGACATGATGCTATATTTTATTGTATGAGATGATCATGTTTTGTAACCGAGTTATCGGCAACTGGCAGGAGCCATATGGTTGTCGCTTTATTGTATGCAATGCAATCGCCATGTAATTGTTTTACTTTATCACTAAGCGGTAGCGATAGTCGTAAAAGCAATAAGTTGGTGAGACGACAACGATACTACGATGGAGATCAAGGTGTCGCGCCGGTGACGATGGTGATCATGACGGTGCTTCGGAGATGGAGATCACAAGAACAAGATGATGATGGCCATATCATATCACTTATATTGATTGCATGTGATGTTAATCTTTTATGCATCTTATCTTGCTTTGATTGACGGTAGCATTATAAGATGATCTCTCACTAAAATTTCAAGATAAAAGTGTTCTCCCTGAGTATGCACCGTTGCGAAAGTTCTTCGTGCTGAGACACCACGTGATGATCAGGTGTGATAGGCTCTACGTTCAAATACAACGGGTGCAAAACAGTTGCACACGCGGAATACTCAGGTTAAACTTGACGAGCCTAGCATATGCAGATATGGCCTCGGAACACGGAGACCGAAAGGTCGAGCGTGAATCATAGAGTAGATATGATCAACATAGTGATGTTCACCATTGAAACTACTCCATCTCACGTGATGATCGGACATGGTTTAGTTGATTTGGATCACGTAATCACTTAGATGATGAGAGGGATGTCTATCTAAGTGGGAGTTCTTAAGTAATATGATTAATTGAGCTTGAATTTATCATGAACTTAGTACCTGATAGTATCTTGCTTGTCTATGTTAATTGTAGATAAATGGCCCGTGCTGTTGTTCAGTTGAATTTTAATGCGTTCCTTGAGAAAGCAAAGTTGAAAGATGATGGTAGCAATTACACGGACTGGGTCCGTAACTTGAGGATTATCCTCATTGCTGCACAGAAGAATTACGTCCTGGAAGCACCGCTAGGTGCCAGGCCTCCTGCAAGAGCAACACCAGAAGTTATGAACGTCTGGCAGAGCAAAGCTGATGACTACTCGATAGTTTAGTGTGCCATGCTTTACGGCTTAGAACCGGGTCTTCAACGACGTTTTGAGCGTCATGGAGCATATGAGATGTTCCAGGAGTTGAAGTTAATATTTCAAGCAAATGCCCGGATTGAGAGATATGAAGTCTCCAATAAGTTCTACAGCTGCAAGATGGAAGAGAATAGTTCTGTCAGTGAGCATATACTCAAAATGTCTGGGTATAATAATCACTTGATTCAACTGGGAGTTAATGTTCCGGATGATAGCGTCATTGACAGAATTCTTCAATCACTGCCACCAAGCTACAAGAGCTTCGTGATGAACTATAACATGCAAGGGATGGATAAGACAATTCCCGAGCTCTTCGCAATGCTAAAGGCAGCGGAGGTAGAAATCAAAAAGGAGCATCAAGTGTTGATGGTCAGTAAAACCACTAGTTTCAAGAAAAAGGGCAAAGGGAAGAAGAAGGGGAACTTCAAGAAGAACAGCAAGCAAGTTGCTGTTCAGGAGAAGAAATCCAAGTCTGGACCTAAGCCTGAAACTGAGTGCTTCTACTGCAAGCAGACTGGTCACTGGAAGCGGAACTGCCCCAAGTATTTGGCGGATAAGAAGGATGGCAAGGTTAACAAAGGTATATGTGATATACATGTTATTGATGTGTACCTTACTAATGCTCGCAGTAGCACCTGGGTATTTGATACTGGTTCTATTGCTAATATTTGCAACTCGAAACAGGGGCTATGGATTAAGCGAAGATTGGCTGAGGACGAGGTGACGATGCGCGTGGGAAATGGTTCCAAAGTCGATGTGATCGCCGTCGGCACGCTACCTCTACATCTACCTTCGGGATTAGTATTAGACCTAAATAATTGTTATTTGGTGCCAGCGTTGAGCATGAACATTATATCTGGATCTTGTTTGATGCGAGACGGTTATTCATTTAAATCAGAGAATAATGGTTGTTCTATTTATATGAATAATATCTTTTATGGTCATGCACCCTTGAAGAGTGGTCTATTTTTAATGAATCTCGATAGTAGTGACACACATATTCATAATGTTGAAGCCAAAAGATGCAGAGTTGATAATGACAGTGCAACTTATTTGCGGCACTGCCATTTAGGTCATATCGGTGTAAAGCGCATGAAGAAACTCCATACTGATGGACTTTTGGAATCACTTGATTATGAATCACTTGGTACTTGCGAACCGTGCCTCATGGGCAAGATGACTAAAACACCGTTCTCTGAAACTATGGAGAGAGCAACAGATTTATTGGAAATCATACATACAGATGTATGTGGTCCGATGAATATTGAGGCTCGTGGCGGATATCGTTATTTTCTCACCTTCACAGATGATTTGAGCAGATATGGGTATATCAACTTAATGAAACATAAGTCTGAAACATTTGAAAAGTTCAAAGAATTTCAGAGTGAAGTTGAAAATCATCGTAACAAGAAAATAAAGTTTCTACGATCAGATCGTGGAGGAGAATATTTGAGTTACGAGTTTGGCCTATATTTGAAACAATGCGGAATAGTTTCGCAACTCACGCCACCCGGAACACCACAGTGTAACGGTGTGTCCGAACGTCATAATCGTACTTTATTAGTTATGGTGCGATCTATGATGTCTCTTACTGATTTACCGCTATCGTTTTGGGGTTATGCTTTAGAAATGGCTGCATTCTCTCTAAATAGGACACCATCGAAATCCGTTGAGACGACGCCTTATGAACTATGGTTTGGCAAGAAACCAAAGTTGTCGTATCTTAAAGTTTGGGGTTGCGATGCTTATGTGAAGAAACTTCAACCTGATAAGCTCGAACCAAAATCGGAGAAATGTGTCTTCATAGGATACCCAAAGGAGACTGTTGGGTACACCTTCTATCACAGATCCGAAGGCAAGATATTCGTTGCTAAGAATTGATCCTTTCTAGAGAAGGAGTTTCTCTCGAAAGAAGTGAGTGGGAGGAAAGTAGAACTTGATGAGGTAACTGTACCTGCTCCCTTATTGGAAAGTAGATCATCACAGAAATCAGTTTCTGCGACACCTACACCAATTAGTGAGGAAGTTAATGATAATGATCATGAAACTTCAGATCAAGTTATTACTGAATCTCGTAGGTCAACTAGATCAAGATCCGCACCAGAGTGGTACAGTAATCCTGTTCTGGAGGTTATGTTACTAGACCATGACGAACCTACGAACTATGAAGAAGCGATGGTGAGCCCAGATTCCGCAAAATGGCTTGAAGCCATGAAATCCGAGATGGGATCCATGTATGAGAACAAAGTATGGACTTTGGTTGACTTGCCCGATGATCGGCAAGCCATTGAAAATAAATGGATCTTCAAGAAGAAGACTGACGCTGATGGTAATGTTACTGTCTATAAAGCTCGACTTGTTGCGAAAGGTTTTCGACAAGTTCAAGGGATTGACTACGATGAGACCTTCTCACCCGTAGCGATGCTGAAGTCTGTCCGAATCATGTTAGCAATTGCCGCATTTTATGATTATGAAATTTGGCAAATGGATGTCAAAACTGCATTCCTGAATGGTTTTCTGGAAGAAGAGTTGTATATGATGCAACCGGAAAGTTTTGTCGATCCAAAGGAAGCTAACAAAGTGTGCAAGCTCCAGCGATCCATTTATGGACTGGTGCAAGCCTCTCGGAGTTGGAATAAACGCTTTGATAGTGTGATCAAAGCATTTGGTTTTATACAGACTTTTGGAGAAGCCTGTATTTACAAGAAAGTGAGTGGGAGCTCAGTAGCATTTCTGATATTATATGTGGATGACATATTGCTGATTGGAAATGATATAGAATTTCTGGATAGCATAAAGGGATACTTGAATAAGAGTTTTTCAATGAAAGACCTCGGTGAAGCTGCATATATATTAGGCATTAAGATCTATAGAGATAGATCAAGACGCTTAATTGGACTTTCACAAAGCACATACCTTGACAAAGTTTTGAAGAAGTTCAAAATGGATCAAGCAAAGAAAGGGTTCTTGCCTATACTACAAGGTGTGAGATTGAGTAAGACTGAATGCCCGACCACTGCAGAAGATAGAGAGAAGATGAAAGATGTTCCCTATGCTTCAGCCATAGGCTCTATCATGTATGCAATGCTGTGTACCAGACCTGATGTGTGCCTTGCTATAAGTTTAGCAGGGAGGTACCAAAGTAATCCAGGAGTGGATCACTGGACAACGGTCAAGAACATCCTGAAATACCTGAAAAGTACTAAGGATATGTTTCTCGTTTATGGAGGTGACAAAGAGCTCATCGTAAGTGGTTACGTTGATGCAAGCTTTGACACTGATCCGGACGATTCTAAATCGCAAACCGGATACGTATTTACATTGAACGGTGGAGCTGTCAGTTGGTGCAGTTCTAAGCAAAGTGTCGTGGCGGGATCTACGTGTGAAGCGGAGTACATAGCTGCTTCAGAAGCAGCAAATGAAGGAGTCTGGATGAAGGAGTTCATATCCGAACTAGGTGTCATACCTAGTGCATCGGGACCAATGAAAATCTTTTGTGACAATACTGGTGCAATTGCCTTAGCAAAGGAATCCAGATTTCACAAGAGAACCAAGCACATCAAAAGACGCTTCAATTCTATCCGGGATTTAGTCCAGGTGGGAGACATAGAAATTTGCAAGTTACATACGGATCTGAATGTAGCAGACCCGTTGACTAAGCCTCTTCCACGAGCAAAACATGATCAGCACTAAGACTCCATGGGTGTAAGAATCATTACTGTGTAATCTAGATTATTGACTCTAGTGCAAGTGGGAGACTGAAGGAAATATGCCCTAGAGGCAATAATAAAGTATTATTTATTTCCTTATATCATGATAAATGTTTATTATTCATGCTAGAATTGTATTAACCGGAAACATAATACATGTGTGAATACATAGACAAACAGTGTGTCACTAGTATTCCTCTACTTGACTAGCTCGTTAATCAAAGATGGTTATGTTTCCTAGCCATATACATGAGTTGTCATTTGATTAACGGGATCACCTCATTAGGAGAATGACGTGATTGACTTGACCCATTCCGTTAGCTTAGCACTCGATCTTTTAGTATGTTGCTATTGCTTTCTTCATGACTTATACATGTTCCTATGACTATGAGATTATGCAACTCCCGTTTACCGGAGGAACACTTTGTGTGCTACCAAACGTCACAACGTAACTGGGTGATTATAAAGGTGCTCTACAGGTGTCTCCAAAGGTACTTGTTGGGTTGGCGTATTTCGAGATTAGGATTTGTCACTCCGATTGTCGGAGAGGTATCTCTGGGCCCACTCGGTAATGCACATCACTATAAGCCTTGCAAGCATTGTGACTAATGAGTTAGTTGCGGGATGATGTATTACCGAACGAGTAAAGAGACTTGCCGGTAACGAGATTGAACTAGGTATCGAGATACCGACGATCGAATCTCGGGCAAGTAACATACATGTCTACATAGTTCTCGAACCCGTAGGGTCGGCACGCTTAACGTTACGATGACAGTTATATTATGAGTTTATATGTTTTGATGTACCGAAGGTTGTTCGGAGTCCCGGATGTGATCACGGACATGACGAGGAGTCTCGAAATGGTCGAGACATAAAGATTGATATATTGGACGACTATATTCGGACACCGGAAGTGTTCCGGAGAAGTTTCGGATAAAACCGGAGTGCCGGAGGGGTCACCGAAACCCCCCCGGGGAAGTATTGGGCCTTAGTGGGCCTGAGGGGAGAGAGAGGGCAGCAGCCAGGAGGTGGCGCACCCCCTCCCATGAGGAGTCCGAATTGGACTAGGGGAGGGGGGCGCGGCCCCTCTTTCCCTCTCCCTCTCCCTCTCTTTCCTTCCCCCTCTCTCTTCCTAGTTGGACTAGGAAAGGGGAGTCCTACTCCTACTAGGAGGAGGACTCCCCCCTCTCCTTGGCGCGCCCCAAGGGCAGCCGGCCTCCCCCCTTGCTCCTTTATATACGGGGGCAGGGGGCACCTCCAGACACAATTGATATACGATATTTTAGCCGTGTGCGGTGCCCCCCTCCACCATATTACACCTCGATAATATCGTTGCGGAGCTTAGGCGAAGCCCTGCGTCGGTAGAACATCATCATCGTCACCACACCGTCATGCTGACGAAACTCTCCCGCAACACTCGACTGGATCGGAGTTCGAGGGATGTCATCGAGCTGAACGTGTGCTGAACTCGGAGGTGCCGTGCGTTCGGTACTTGATCGGTCGGATCGTGAAGACGTACGACTACATCAACCGCGTTGTGATAACGCTTCCGCTTTCGGTCTACGAGGGTACGTGGACAACACTCTCCCCTCTCGTTGCTATGCATCACCATGATCTTGCGTGTGCGTAGGAATTTTTTTGAAATTACTACGTTCCCCGACAGGTTCAGCCAGAGCGTGGTTGAATCAGTTGGCCCCCGGTAGTATATTCAGCTGGGAAGAGCTAGCCCGAGTGTTTGTCAGGACCTTTGAGGGTACTTGCAAACGACCAGCAGGGTTGGCAGAATTGCAACATTGTGTACAAAAGCCAAATGAGACCTTGAGAGATTACATTCAGAGGTGGACCACTTTGCATCATTCAGTGGAAAATGTATCTAAACATCAAGCAATTTGCGCCTTCAAGGAGGGCGTCCGATATCGGGAGCTTAACCTGAAATTCGGTCAGACAGGAGACATGACTCTTACCCGAATGATGGAAATAGCCACCCGGTACGCCAACGGAGAAGAAGAAGATCGACTCCACAGTGGGAAAGGTAAACCAGTTGGCCAGGACACCGGAGGTGGTAATTCCAATCGGAAATAGAAGCGCAAAGCTGAACCCGCTGGGCCTGGTGAGACTGCAGCCGTGATTCAAGGAAAGTTCAAGGGAAAACCTAAGGGGCCCTGGACCCCCAAGAAGGTAAAAGATCAAGTCGGAAATGATGTGTTGGATTTGCCATGTCACATTCACACTGAGAAAGACGAAGAGGGAAACCTAATTTATCCCAAGCATACCACTCGACAATGTCGGCTCCTTATCCAGCAGTTCCGAGAGAAAAAACCGAGTGAAAAAGAAAAGGAGTCTGATAAAGATGAAGACAAAGAGGAAGATGATGGATTCCCCAATGTCAATTCTACTTTGGTGATTTTTGCTGACGTTGAAAGCAAAAGTCGACTGAAGGTCATCAACAGAGAAGTGAATATGGTTGCTTTGGCAATGACAACATACCTGAAGTGGTCATAAACAGCTATCACATTCGACCAATCTGATCATCCTGCAAGCGTTGCCACTCCAGGGAGGCAAGCGTTGGTAGTTGACCCAGTTGTTGGAGGCACTCGACTGACCAAAGTGTTGATGGATGGTGGTAGCGGCCTGAATATTCTTTACGCTGAAACCTTGAAGGGGATGGGCATTCCGATGTCCAAGCTTAGCGAGAGCAACACGAGTTTCCATGGCATTATCCTTGGAAAGAAGGCTGAATCACTCGGCCAGATCACTCTTGACGTGGTTTTCGGTGATTCAAAGAATTACCGTAAGGAAAAGTTGACATTTGAATTAGTGGATTTCCAGAGTGCTTATCATGCTATTTTGGGTAGGCCTGCATATGCACATTTTATGGCTCGACCATGTTACGTGTACCTCAAATTGAAGATGCCTGGTCCCAGAGGAGTGATCACGGTCACTGGCAATCGGCAGAAGGCAGAAGAGTGCCTCCAGAAGGGCTCAAAAATTGCCGATGCACAAATGGCAGCAGTTGAAATGCAAGAATACCAGAAGAATGCAGATCTGAGTGATTTGTTGCGAGCCAAGAAACCTGCCACAGATTCTGCATTTCGGTCGTCAGTTGAAACAAAGTTGGTTCATATTCACTCGACCGATCCTAATGCTGCTCCTACTCATATCTCAACAACACTCGACAGCAAATAGGAAGAAGCGCTCATCCAGTTCCTCCGTCAGAACTGGGACATCTTTGCATGGAAACCTTCTAACATGCCGGGTGTACCCAGGGGACTGGCTGAGCACCGTTTGCAAGTCGATCCAAAAGCAAAACCCGTTAAAGAGCATCTCCGTCGGTCCGCCGTGGAGAAGAGAAAGGCAATCGGCGAGGAGGTGGCTCGGCTGCTGGTAGCTGAGTTCATCCACGAGATTTACCACTCCGAGTGGCTCGCCAATGTTGTCATGGTCCCCAAGAAGGACGATTCACTTCGTATGTGTATTGATTTCAAGCATATCAATCAGGCCTGCCTGAAAGATCATTTCCCTCTCCCCCGCATCGACCAGATTGTCGACTCAACTGCGGGATGTGAGTGTTTGTCTTTTCTGGACGCATATTCCGGGTATCATCAGATCCGACTATATGGACCCGATGAAATAAAAACAGCTTTCATCACCCCATTCGGGTGCTTTTGCTATGTCACCATGCCATTCGGTCTCAAGAATGCTGGTGCCACATTTATGAGGATGATTCAGAAGTGCCTGCTCACTCAAATCAGTCGGAATGTGGAAGCATATATGGATGACATTGTGGTCAAGTCGCGTAAAGGTTCCGACCTGCTGACTGACCTCGCTGAAACCTTTGCCAACCTGAGAAGGTATGATATCAAGCTTAATCCGTCGAAGTGCACATTCGGAGTTCCAGGTGGAAAGTTACTCGGTTTCCTCATTTCCGAATGAGGGATCGACGCGAACCCAGAGAAAGTTGGTGCCATACTCTGAATGAAATGCCCTGTGTGTGTGCATGACGTTCAGAAGCTTACTGGTTGTTTGGTCGCCTTGAGTCGATTCATCTCTCACCTCGGTGAAAAGGCATTGCCTCTTTACCGACTGATGAAGAAATCTGATAAGTTCGAGTGGACTCCTGAAGCTGACGCAGCGTTTGTAGAGCTCAAAGCCCTGCTTTCCACCCAGCCGGTGCTCGCTGCCCCACTCAGCAAAGAGCCTGTACTACTTTATATTGCATCCACCGGACAAGTTGTCAGTACAATACTCACGGTCGAGCGGGAAGAAGGAGGAAAAGCCTATAAAGTTCAGCGCCCAGTGTACTATATTTCTGAAGTCTTGACTCCGTCCAAGCAGAGATATCCGCATTATCAGAAGCTTGTTTATGGAATTTACATGAACACGAAGAAGGTTGCACATTATTTCTCAGATCATTCCATTACAGTCGTCAGCGACGCACCATTGTCAGAAATTCTGAACAACAGAGATGCAACTAGTCAAGTGGCAAAATGGGCGATTGAACTCCTTCCATTGGATATCAAGTTTGAGGCAAAGAAAGCTATCAAGTCCCAAGCAATAGCAGATTTCCTCGCCGAGTGGGTTGAGCAGCAACAACCGACTCAGATTCACTCGGAGCACTGGACCATGTTCTTTGATGGATCCAAGATGCTGAATGGTTCTAGTGCTGGGGTGGTATTGGTATCCCCCCGAAGCGACAGGCTTAGCTATGTTCTCCAGATTCATTTTGATTCCTCCAACAATGAAGCTGAATATGAAGCACTTCTATACGGGTTGCGTATGGCCATTTCACTTGGCGTCCATCGCCTAATGGTCTACGGCGACTCAGATTTGGTGGTCAATCAAGTGATGAAGGAGTGGGACATCAGGAGCCCGGCTATGACTGGCTATTGCAATGTAGTGAGAAACTTAGAAAAGAAGTTTGAAGGGTTAGAGCTTCACCACATACCCCGACTGAAAAATCAAGCAGCTGATGATCTAGCAAAGATAGGTTCCAAGCGGGAGCCCATTCCCAGTAATGTATTCTTGGAGCATCTTCACACGCCATCTGTTAAAGAGGATCCCTTCACAGAAGAGCCCCCGCAGCCTAAGAGCCCTACTGATCCGATTGAAGTTGAAATCCCAGCTGTGGTCGACTTGATCATGGAAGTTTTGGTCATCATTCCCGATTGGACGGTGCCATATATTGCATATATTCTCAGGAAAGAGCTCCCAGAGGACGAAGAAGAGGCCCTTCAGATTGTCCGTCGATCCAAAGCCTTCACAGTAATGGGTGGACAGCTTTACAGAGAAAGTGTTACTGGAGTCGCTCAGAAGTGCATTACACCAGAAGAGGGTCGAGTGATCCTCAATGACATCCACTCGGGGACCTGTGGTCACTATGCGTCCTCTCGGACCATCGTGGCCAAAGCATACCGAGCGGGGTTCTATTGGCCACGAGCGAATGAAATGGCAAAAGAAATAGTTGACAAGTGCGAGGGCTGTCAGTTCTACTCCAACATGTCCCATAAACCTGCTTCAGCTTTGAAGACCATTCCGCTCGTCTAGCCGTTTTCTATTTGGGGTTTAGATATGGTTGGACCTCTGAGGACTGGCAGGAGTGGCTTCACCCATGTGCTCGTAGCAGTTGACAAGTTCACCAAATGGATTGAAGCCAAGCCTATCAAAAACCTCGAAGCAAGTACTGCTGTCAGCTTCATCAGAGAGTTAACATTCAGATATGGAGTTCCACACAGCATCATCACAGATAATGGGTCGAACTTCGATTCCGATGAGTTCAGACCTTTCTACGCTTCCCAAGGCACACGGGTCGACTACGCTTCGGTCGCCCATCCCCAGTCGAATGGGCAAGCTGAAAGAGCAAACGAGTTGATTCTCAAAGGGCTGAAACCCCGATTGATGCGTGACCTCAAGGATGCAGCAGGCGCTTGGGTCGATGAACTTCCATCAGTGCTTTGGGGATTGAGGACAACTCCTAATCGGTCGACTGGTTGAACTCCATTCTTCTTAGTCTATGGGGATGAAGCTGTGCTTCCGAGTGACTTACTTCACAATGCACCCCGAGTCGAACTTTTCTCAGAAGATGAAGCAGAACAGGCTCGGCAAGATGCAGTTGATCTCCTGGAAGAGGAAAGATGTGACACCCAAAAAAATTTATTTGGCTTTTTCAAACTTTTATTTGATTTGAGGGAGGTTATTTAAAAATTTTCTTCTAAAAGAACTCTCCCTCTCAAAAAATTTCTTTTATGACAAGTGTTTTATTTGGATTCACCCAAGACTTGATTTTGCTCTTGGAGGTTTTTCATCTCATGTTGGCTCAAATGTTTTTCATTTGGAAAAAAATTTTGAAAATCTTTTTAAATAGCCCTATGGCATTTGGAGTGATCTTTTCCCCTTTCAAAAATCCCCTCTTGCCATGACATGAGTGGGAATCCCCTCCCAAAAGCCATCTCCCATCTTTGTGTCAAGATATACTTCAAATCCAGCAAGTTGAACCTCCCCATGTTCTTCCTTCCATTTATTTCTCATCAAAAATAATTTCTGCCCTCTACTTTGGCTCTTGGAAATTTACAAAGGAACTACCTTTTCTCCTTTGAGTTTTGCCTCCAAATCTTTTTCCCTGGCTAGTCCTTAGAGCCCTCAACCAAGATCCATGAAGATCCACTGGTCTCCAGTTCAAAATTTTCAAATTGAACTTACTACAGGTTTGGACCAGATTTGCCAAATTTGATGAAATTCAATTGTTTTCTCCTCCTAAAAATCTGAGAAAATTCAGGTAGCCTCTGGAGGCATTGAGAGGTCACCTCACCAAGTCCCAGCTCCAGAAATTTTTTTCTTCATGCCAAATCATTTCGTCGAACACCTGAAGGGCACTGTCACTGTCAAGTTCAGAAATTCAGTGATACAGTTTCAGTGAGCACTGTCGTTTTCTTCAGAACCCGTTCTCGATCTCGCCAGTAGCCGCGGTGGCGCCGTGCGCCCTGTGCTTCCTTCTTATCCCTGCGCCGCACGAACGCCTGGAAGCTTGCGGGCGTCGGCGACGAGCAGGAGGAGGTGCGCCACCCCGTGAGCGACGGCAGCAGCGGCCTTTGCGGCTACCAGAGAGAGGCGCAGCGTTGGACGGCGCCGTCCAGCGCCGCCCAAGCCACCAGAGGCCACCGCGTGGCCATCCACTCACCCGTGCACGCTACAGTCAGTCGTCGTGAACTGGTAGGCGCGGAGCGCGCTTCCTGCCGCCGCCGTGCCCGTACGGCCGCCCCGTCGAGGATCGGGGCATTACGCCTAGCCCGACCAAGGTTTAGCGGGGGAACGGCACCAGTGATCCTCCCTGATGGTGCCTAGCCTCCTAAATCCCCTGCCCAACCTCTGCCTCGCCGTAATCGCTCGCCGGAGCTATCCCGTTCACGGCCACCCCCTCGGATCGCCTATAAAAGGAGGCCGAGCTCGTACTCGAACCCGCACCACCTCTACACACCACCAATACCACGCCAAGCCACTGGGCAGCCCCCGAGGGAGTCTTCTTCCCCAGCTCCGGCCGCCCCGACCCGCTTTGGGACCCAGCTCGATTCACCCCCGTGTGTGCACCCCTATCCCTCAGCTCTTGCCAGTAGCCTCCTAGTACATCCACTCTTCTGACCCGCGCATCAATTTCGAGTTTGCAGCACCCATCAGAGTACTCCACCATCGCCCGAACCACCGTCCGCCGGAGAAAGTGTCGCCGTCGACGTGGTGCTCTCCGACGGCCAAGTCCACCACCCACCGACGCGGAAGATCACCCTGAGCCTATTGGTACCCTCCGATCTCTCTGCCTCGCCGTGGTTCAACGCCGGCGACCACCGCAGCCTTCGGGCGCCGGCGAACTCCGTTGGGAGTTTCAAACCTGACGGGTGGGACCCCCCGTCAGCCTCTCTTCTTTCCCCCCTCGAACCGTTTTCTGAAAACGCCTTCGGGCAAAATGTGTTTTCCCCTTGGGCTAACGTATTTCCTACCGAACCGTTTTCTGTTTTCTCAAACAAGTCCCTGGATCTTTTTTGTTTCATCACAGATCAGTCCCTGGACTAAAACCCTTATATCTTTTTAATAAAAGATGATTTTTGATTGATTCTTTTTCTGTCAATCTTATATTTTTGTCTAGTTTTTTATAGTATTTATTTAGAAAAAAATTGGAACAATTTTTATGCACGCGACGATTTTCACGTTATTGTATGGTTTGGTTATACCGTAGGTTCCGGAGGAGGTGAAGGAGCCGCGAACTTCGCCGAGCTAGACTCCGACTTCTCCGAACCAGGCAAGCATGTTTGAACCTTTGATATGATAGGTGTTTTGCATGTTTGCTTGAATGGTATGTGCATGGCATGTGAGCATCGGTGAGTATTACGTTGCAATGCAAGGCAACCAACCGTGTGTTTCAAAGTTACTGTGATCTTTGATGAGAGATGACCTGATCATGTGGTGACATGAAAGGTAGTAAGATGGTATTGTTGTAGCATGCCAGTCTTGCGTCATCCGATAAACTCCGACGTTAACGTGGACTGAGCCACGTTACCGTTCTTCCCCTTTCGTGCTGCCACATGTTTTCTGCAAAGAATACAGTTTAGTAAGTTGTTAACCTCTTTCCTTGCACACACCAAATAGAGGGGCCGGGATGAGGGTTCCATGGCCCTGGATTAAAGCCAGTCATCCGTTCGGGGGGCATGGGTGTTTCCGGTTGGGACCGAGAGGGGGGCACCCCTTAGAGCGCGCGGTATAAATTTGATCCCATGCTACGCGAGGTTGTAGCCTCCCCGTCTCAAAGTTTTTCTTGAACGTTGCCGAGGGTGATTCCTGGCATCGGAATGTTGAATGGGTGTGTACTGGTTAGATGTGTTTCTCCTAAAACACCGTAAACGGAACTAGTCCCTTGTGACTACCGAAATCCGTTGGCTGTGGTTAAATAGTACAAACTCTGCAGAGTCAAATCCTTCCGAGTCATCGTGTCCATGGTCAAGGACCATGGCCAGCATACCCATATCTATGTCAGTCCTCGTGGTAAATCCCCGGTGAACAAGCTTGAGTGGTATACCCGTTTGAATTGTTATTCCTGTGGATGGACTAACCTTTTATTTATCTCGTATCTGAATATTCCCTTGCAATGATTTAAATTCATGAGCTACTAAAATATTAAGTTATGAAATATAAGCCCTTTATGTGATGTCGCTTAGACGTCCGACTGTGGCACTCTTTTCATTTACTTTCGATATAAGCCCTTTATGTGATGTCGCTTAGACGTCCGACTGTGGCACTCTTGTCATTTACTTTCAATATAAGCCCTTTATGTGATGTCGCTTAGACGTCCGACTGTGGCACTCTTGTCATTTACTTTCAATATAAGCCCTTTATGTGATGTCGCTTAGACGTCCGACTGTGGCACTCTTGTCATTTAAATTCAATATAAGCCCTTTATGTGATGTCGCTCAGACGTCCGACTGTGGCACGCCCGTTATTTACTTTTGATATAAGCCCTTTACGTGATGTCGCTCAGACGTCCGACTGTGGCACGCACTATCAGTTATATTCCATTATAAGCCCTTTATGTGGTGTCTCCTTGACGCCCGACTGCGGCATTGTTATTTCATTTGTATCCTTTCGAGGAGTCATTCAGACACTCGATTGGCCTTCAGTATTACATTGGGATTTCGGGAGGACTACCGCCCGACTTCTCTTTTATTCCCCATGCATTGCTATCTCATTGTCTGAGTGCGCTCTATTAATCTGTTCATATGCATCATGTTTACATTTGTTATATCTTATGTCCGAACTGTCTTGCGAGTACTTTCATAGTACTCACCTGGCTTGTTGATTTGGCCAGATGTTGACGAAGGCGATCTCATGGATGAAGAGTTTGATAGTGAGTCCGACGCCTAGAGGAATCCCAGTCAGTCCCGTGCGATCCTGGATATTGGTCACTTGTATTATATACGCTTCCGCCACCCACAATAAGTATCCTCGAGCCTCACTCCGACGCTCGAAGAGCTGTTAGATTCGGGAGTCATGTCACCCACTTCACTGTGATATATCCACCACCGCTTTTATTGTGAGTCAGTAGTTACGCCACCCTATCCGCCTTTATGTGTAATATTGGCGTGTTTGTAATATATTGTTGAGCAGTCTCCGCTCAGCCTTGTATTATATTTAGTACTCCTGGTTTTTCTTCTGTGATCAAGAAATTGTCTACCAGTGAGGAGGATTCTTCTCTACTGGTCCGTAAAAGGGGTCGGTTTCTCAATAAATATTTTTATTGGAAAACCGGTCGTGACAAGCTTGGTATCAGAGCCAGGCTGACTGTAGGAAGCCACTAGGTGCGATCGCTAATTGGTTATTAGCATCTTTAGTGCTTTTTCAACATTTTGCAAATGTAGCTATTTTCTGTTGGTCATCATAAATTTATCTTTTGACTACTCAGAATTTTTGCCTACTTTTGTAGATGGCTGGCAGCGACTGCGAGACTCGGGTGTTCACTAATGTGCCCGAGGGGTTTGTCAAACTCCTCGTCTCCATCACCAAGCTCGCGATCGGGCCAGCGACTCGTCCGGAGTTCACGCTTTACCAGCACAAGCTCAGCGACGACGTGTCTATGCACCAGGCCGTGGTGCAATTCAAGGGAGGACGTTCTGTGTCTCGCCACTTCCGTTTTGTGGGAAGGGCCATGCCTACGGAGAGGCATGCCATGCAGATGGCCGCCCGTGAGGCGATAGCTCGCCTTCGGGATATTCTTCCTTCGATGAAGACTCGTCGCTACCGCTACCTCCCATGCCATGTGCCTTATACTTGTCACTATGCATTCGCCTGCCATAGGGGAGAGCGAGATGAAGCTATCGAGATGCTTGTTGAGTATCTCAAAGCTCTGGAGGAAGCTTTCGACAACCTCGTGGACGATCTTGTGGCTGCCCGCATGGACTTAGTTCGGGGCTGTTCTGCCAACAGGAGGGAACTTCTCCACATGGCACCGCCACTGACTTTCGTCTCGTCCTCAGCATCTTATTCGCCTGCCATTTTGGCCACTGCTCGCCGTCTGCCTACCACTGAGGAGTTCGACCGGGTCATTGCTCCTACTCCAGTCAGAGCTGCACCGCCTGCCGCACCCACACTACCGCCTGTCGCACCCGCACCATCACCTCAGCGCAGTGCTACGCGCCTGGAGCCTGTTAGGGAGGAGGTGGAGGTTGAGTCTCCTGCACCGCTGGGTCTTACCCTCGGCAAGGGGAAGGACATCTTCACCATCTCCAACTGAGTGCGCCCAGTCGCCACGCGATGTGTCTGCATGTATGATATGTTTTATATGTACGTTAGTTTGTAGTATTTGTGTGCGCATCATGTAGGATCCCGGAGTAGTGTGCTAGCCTTAATAACATGTCAGGAGTGTGTACGCACATCCTGAGTGATGTATCGTATGTTTGCGTATCGCGTGTAAGATATGTGCTAAGCAGTCCTTCTCCGTGCGCAATCAATTATGTTCTTGAAAAATCTTGAGGTCTTTTAAAGTTTTCGCCTTTGCAAAATTTTCCTTATGCCACACAGTTCTTCTCATGAGTTTTGCAAAATAATACCCCAAAGTGGAAAATGTCTCGTCCGTGGACTCATTCCATGCCAAATCCACCAGAAGAAGTTTATGGAACACAGACAAGCAACAACTTCACACAGGGGCAGTCTAGTCAATAGGACAGCGAGGCAGCCTTATCTCAAGTATGCCGCCTGTTCGAACAAAGCCAACAGCAACACCAAGAAATGATGAATCACGTCATCAATATGGGAAATCACCGTGAGCCATACCAACCACACTCCAAGTTGTCTGAACTGCAGAAGACACGCCCTCCAACGTTTGCTCACACTGATAGGCCACTTGAAGCCGATGATTGGCTTCGTGACATCGAAAGAAAGTTGATTATTGCTCAATGTTCTGATCATGAGAAGGTGCTTTATGCACCTCACTACCTCACTGGAGCAGCTGCAGCATGGTGGGAGAACTTCCTACACATGCATCCCAGTGAACATAACATCACCTGGGAGGAGTTTAAGGAAGGTTTTCGTGGGGCACACATCCCCAGGAGCATCATAAAAATCAAGAAAAGAGAATTTGATGACCTCAAGCAGAGAGGCATGACAGTGACGGAATACAACAGTCAGTTTACCCAGCTATCTCGTTATGCCTACGATGAGCATATGACTGAGAACAAAAGGATGGAAAAGTTTTTGGACGGCCTGGCGCCAGCACTAAAATGCCAACTGGTCGTACACACTTTCCCAGATTTCAAAACTCTGGTTGACAAGGCCATTACTTTGGAGAATGAGCGCCGCAGTCTGGAGGATATTCGTAAGCGAAAGAGGGACAAGACGACTCTTGCTCGCAACAACCGAAGCAAGACTGATGTTCAGAGGAATGAAGCGAGGAAATCCACGACTACTGATCTAAGGCCAACCAGACAGTTTCATTCAAGGGACAAGGACTTTACATACCGTCCAGGGGTCACTTGCTATGCTTGTGGAGAGGAAGGGCACTATGCCAAACAATGCCCAAAACCAAGGAACTCGGCCCCCAAGCCGAACAATGGTGGGAATAATCCAGCCCCCAAGTGTAACAATTTCAATCCCAACAACAATCACAGGAAGGGTCACCTGAACCATGTGACCAAGGAAGAAGCACATAATGCCCCAGACATCGTACTCGGTACATTCCCTGTCAACACAGTACCTGCCATGGTTTTGTTTGATTCTGGAGCTTCTCACTCGTTCATTTCGAAGAGTTTTGTTTTGCAACATGGTTTTCCGATACTTCCTTTGGAAAAATCTATGATTATCAAGTCCCCCGGGAATAAGGAGATCACTCAGAGTTACTGCCAAGGAGTGATTATTGAATTCGAAGGACTAAAGTTTCAGGCTAATCTCATCGTGTTGGAAAATAAAGGACTGGATGTTATCCTAGGGATGGACTGGTTGACCACCAACAAGGGATTTATTGACTGTTTCAATCGGACTATGATTCTCACTCATCATCACGGCAAGACAATAAAAGTTACAGCTCAAGAGAGACCACGGTCACGGTAACCAAAGTTGAACAAAGTGGACATTTCAGAACTGAGAAAAGTTCCAGTGGTGTGCGAATTTCCTGACGTATTCCCAGAAGAACTACCAGGCATGCCACCAGACCGAGAGATAGAGTTCAGCATCGAACTAACACCTGGCACCACCCCCATCTACAAGAAACCTTATAGAATGGCACCATCCGAGTTGGCAGAATTGAAGAAGCAAATAAAGGAATTACTGGACAAAGGATTTATTCGAGCCAGCTCCTCACCTTGGGGTTCACCAGTATTATTCGCCAAGAAAAAGGATGGGACACTGAGATTGTGTATAGACTATCGAGCTCTCAATATGGTCACCATCAAAAACAAATATCCGATGCCACGGATAAATGACCTATTTGACCAGCTCGCACAAGCCAAGGTGTTCTCAAAGATTGATTTAAGATCCGGATATCATCAATTAAAAGTACGGACAGAAGATATCCCTAAGACAACATTCACCTCCAGATACGGATTATATGAGTTCACAGTAATGCCGTTTGGACTGACGAACGCCCCCGCATATTTCGTCCACCTCATGAACAAAGTGTCTATGAAATTCATGGACAAATTTGTTGTGGTGTTCATTGATGATATTCTGGTATACTCAAGGGCACCAGAAGAACATGCGGAGCATCTCAGAATTGTATTGGGAGAATTAAGGAAACATCAATTGTACGCCAAATTTAGCAAGTGTGAATTTTGGCTAAGACAAGTTGGTTTTCTAGGCCATATATTGACCCAAGAAGGCGTGGCCGTAGACCCAGAAAAAGTCAAAGCCATACTTGACTGGAAACCGCCAGCCAACGTAACTGATGTACGGAGTTTCCTAGGAATGGCTGGATGTTACCGAAGATTTATTGAAGGATTCTCCACTGTGGCAAAACCAATGACACAGTTGCTCAAGAAAGACAAGAAATTTGTATGGACTGAAGCGTGCGAGAAAAGTTTCCAAGAGCTCAAGAAGAAACTAACAACAGCACCGGTTTTGATTGTGCCAGACATACACAAGAGTTTTGAAGTGTATTGTGACGCATCCCAGAAGGGCCTCGGGTGTGTATTGATGCAGGACGGCAAAGTTGTCGCGTATGCTTCCAGGCAACTACGGAAGCATGAGGAAAATTATCCAACTCATGACTTGGAGCTAGCAGCAGTCATCCATGCACTCAAAGAGTGGAGGCACTTTCTATTGGGAAATCGTTGTGAAATATATACGGACCATAAGAGCCTTAAATATATTTTCACACAACCAGAGCTAAATTTACGCCAACGACGCTGGTTGGAATTGGTCAAGGACTATGATGTCGGCATTCACTACCATCCAGGGAAAGCAAATGTAGTGGCAGATGCTCTTAGTCGGAACCCCAGCCCGGGCAACGACAGTCCACAGAACTTGAGGCCTGAGTTTCAGCAGGAGTTCGCTAGACTCAACATGGTGTTGGTCTTTGAGGGCTACGTATCAACTCTGGAGATACAACCCACCCTAATGGAACAAATTAAGAAGGCTCAGCATGGACATCCCAGCATCGAAGGTATAAAGAGGAAAATGGGCCTTGGCAAGGCTTCAGAGTTCGTCACAGACAATGAAGGAATATTATGGTACGGGGACAGACTTTGCGTGCCAAACATTGAGGAACTCAAGCAACAAATCCTAACCGAAAGCCACACCGCCCCATATTCGATCCACCCTGGAGGAACCAAAATGTACAAAGACATTCAGGAAAGATTTTGGTGGCACGGTATGAAAAGGGATATAGCCGCATTCATTACTTGTTGCGATTCTTGTCAGCGCATAAAAGCCGAGCATCAAAAGCCAGCAGGGCTACTACAGCCAAACAGGGTACCTGAGTGGAAATTGGATGAAATTGGAATGGACTTCATCGTCGGACTACCTCGATCACAACGCGGAAATGATGCCATATGGGTCATCACAGATAGGCTAACCAAGGTAGCACATTTCATTCCCGTGAAGACGACCTACTCCACTCAAAGGCTAGCCAAGGTTTATCTCTCCCGTATAGTTTGTCTGCATGGAGTCCCAAAGACTATAATATCCGACCGAGGCACTCAATTTGTCTCTAAATTTTGGGATCACTTACAACAAGCTCTGGGCACGCAACTAGCGTTCAGTACAGCGTACCACCCTCAGACTGATGGACAAACGGAACGAGTAAACCAAATCCTAGAGGACATGCTGAGAGCCTGTGTGCTCACCTATGGATCCAGTTGGGAAGAAAGTTTGCCGTATGCCGAGTTTGCTTACAACAACAGTTACCAAGCCAGCCTACAGATGGCACCTTTTGAAGCATTGTACAGGCGGAGATGTCGTACCCCACTAAATTGGTCAGAAACAGGTGACAGTCGTATCTTCGGCCCAGACATGCTCAAGGAAGCCGAGGAGAAAGTTAAACAGATCAGGGACAGACTCAAGACAGCTCAAAGCCGACAAAAGAGCTATTACGATCGAAAACATCGTGAGGTCAACTTTGAACCCGGTGATTACGTATACCTACGAGTGTCTCCTATGCGAGGCCTGCAACGGTTCAAAATTAAAGGGAAGCTAGCCCCGAGATTTATTGGACCTTTCCGTATAGTTGCACGAAGAGGCACAGTAGCCTACCAGCTAGACCTACCCAAAGAGCTGTCAGACGTCCACGACGTGTTCCACGTCTCACAGTTGAGGAAATGCGTGAGCAACCCGGAGAAGCATGTATCTCATGAGAACATTGATGTGCAACCAGACCTCACCTACAGAGAGCGGCCAGTAAAGATATTGGAAGAGTCTGAAAGAAGGACCCGTCAGAAAACAACAAAAAATTTCAAGGTTCAGTGGAGCAATCACACCGAGGATGAAGCAACATGGGAGAGAGAGGATTTTCTTCAGGCAGAGTACCCACATCTATTTAAGGATCAGCTGAAATCTCGGGGACGAGATTTTTCCTAAGGGGGTAGGTGTTGTGACACCCAAAAAATTTTATTTGGCTTTTTCAAACTTTTATTTGATTTGAGTGAGGTTATTTAAAAAATTTCTTCTAAAAGAACTCTCCCTCTCAAAAAATTTCTTTTATGACAAGTGTTTTGTTTGGATTCACCCAAGACTTGATTTTGGTCTTGGAGGTTTTTCATCTCATGTTGGCTCGAATGTTTTTCATTTGGAAAAAAAATTTGAAAATCTTTTTAAATAGCCCTATGGCATTTGGAGTGATCTTTTCCCCTTTCAAAAATCCCCTCTTGCCATGACGTGAGTGGGAATCCCCTCCCAAAAGCCATCTCCCATCTTTGTGTCAAGATATAGTTCAAATCCAGCAAGTTGAACCTCCCCATGTTCTTCCTTCCATTTATTTCTTATCAAAAATAATTTCTGCCCTCTACTTTGGCTCTTGGAAATTTACAAAGGAACTACCTTTTCTCCTTTGAGTTTTGCCTCCAAACCTTTTTCTCTGGCTAGTCCTTAGAGCCCTCAACCAAGATCCATGAAGATCCACTGGTCTCCAGTTCAAAATTTTCAAATTGAACTTGCTGCAAGTTTGGACCAGATTTGCCAAATTTGATGAAATTCAATTGTTTTCTCCTCCTAAAAATCTGAGAAAATTCAGGCAGCCTCTGGAGGCATTGAGAGGTCACCTCACCAAGTCCCAGCTCCAGAATTTTTTTTCTTCATGCCAAATCATTTCGTCGAACACCTGAAGGGCACTGTCACTGTCAAGTTCAGAAATTCAATGATACAGTTTCAGTGAGCACTGTCGTTTTCTTCAGAACCCGTTCTCGATCTCGCCAGTAGCCGCGGTGGCGCCGTGCGCCCTGTGCTTCCTTCTTATCCCTGGCCGCACGAACGCCTGGAAGCTTGCGGGCGTCGGCGACGAGCAGGAGGAGGTGCGCCACCCCGTGAGCGACGGCAGCAGCAGCCTTTGCGGCTGCCAGAGAGAGGCGCAGCGTTGGACGGTGCCGTCCAGCGCCGCCCAAGCCACCAGAGGCCACCGCGTGGCCATCCACTCACCCGTGCACGCTGCAGTCAATCGTCGTGAACTGGTAGGCGCGGAGCGCGCTCCATGCCGCCGCCGTGCCCGTACGGCCGTCCCGTCGAGGATCGGCGCATTACGCCTAGCCCGACCAAGGTTTAGCGGGGGAACGGCACCAGTGATCGTCCCTGATGGTGCCTAGCCTCCTAAATCCCCTGCCCAACCTCTGCCTCGCCGTAATCGCTCGCCGGAGCTATCCCGTTCACGGCCACCCCCTCAGATCGCCTATAAAAGGAGGCCCCGAGCTCGAACTCGAACCTGCACCACCTCTACACACCACCAATACCACGCCAAGCCACTGGGCAGCCCCCGAGGGAGTCTTCTTCCCCAACTCCGGCCGCCCCGACCCGCTTCGGAACCCAGCTCGATTCACCCCCGTGCGTGCACCCCTATCCCTCAGCTCTTGCCAGTGCCTCCTAGTACATCCACTCTTCTGACCCGCGCATCAATTTGGAGTTTGCAGCACCCATCGGAGTACTCCACCATCGCCCGAACCACCGTCCGCTGGAGAAAGTGTCGCCGTCGATGTGGTGCTCTCCGACGGCCAAGTCCACCACCCACCGACGCGGAAGATCACCCTGAACCTATTGGTACCCTCCGATCTCTCTGCCTCGCCGTGGTTCAACGCCGGCGACCACCGCAGCCTTCGGGCGCCGGCGAACTCCGTTGGGAGTTTCAAACCTGACGGGTGGGACCCCCCCGTCAGCCTCTCTTCTTTCCCCCCCTCGAACCGTTTTTTGAAAACGCCTTCGGGCAAAATGTGTTTTCCCCTTGGGCTAACGTATTTCCTACCGAACCGTTTTCTGTTTTCTCAAACAAGTCCCTGGATCTTTTCTGTTTCATCACAGATCAGTCCCTGGACTAAAACCCTTATATCTTTTTAATAAAAGATGATTTTTGATTGATTCTTTTTCTGTCAATCTTATATTTTTGTCTAGTTTTTTATAGTATTTATTTGGAAAAAATTTGGAACAATTTTTATGCACGCGACGATTTTCACGTTAGTGTACGGTTTCGTTATACCGTAGGTTCCGGAGGAGGTGACGGAGCCGCGAACTTCGCCGAGCTAGACTCCGACTTCTCCGAACCAGGCAAGCATGTTTGAACCTTTGATATGATAGGTGTTTTGCATGTTTGCTTGAATGGTATGTGCATGGCATGTGAGCATCGGTGAGTATTACGTTGCAATGCAAGGCAACCAACCGTGTGTTTCAAAGTTACTGTGATCTTTGATGAGAGATGACCTGGTCATGTGGTGACATGAAAGGTAGTAAGATGGTATTGTTGTAGCATGCCAGTCTTGCGTCATCCGATAAACTCCGACGTTAACGTGGACTGAGCCACGTTACCGTTCTTTCCCTTTCGTGCTGCCACATGTTTTCTGCAAAGAATACGGTTTAGTAAGTTGTTAACCTCTTTCCTTGTACACACCAAATAGAGGGGCCGGGATGAGGGTTCCATGGCCCTGGATTAAAGCCAGTCATCCGTTCGGGGGGCATGGGTGTTTCCGGTTGGGACCGAGAGGGGGGCACCCCTTAGAGCGCGCGGTATAAATTTGATCCCATGCTACGCGAGGTTGTAGCCTCCCCGTCTCAAAGTTTTTCTTGAACGTTGCCGAGGGTGATTCCTGGCATCGGAATGTTGAATGGGTGTGTACTGGTTAGATGTGTTTCTCCTAAAACACCATAAACGGAACTAGTCCCTTGTGACTACCGAAATCCGTTGGCTGTGGTTAAATAGTACAAACTCTGCAGAGTCAAATCCTTCTGAGTCATCGTGTCCATGGTCAAGGACCATGGCCAGCATACCCATATCTATGTCAGTCCTCGTGGTAAATCCCCGGTGAACAAGCTTGAGTGGTATACCCGTTTGAATTGTTATTCCTGTGGATGGACTAACCTTTTATTTATCTCGTATCTGAATATTCCCTTGCAATGATTTAAATTCATGAGCTACTAAAATATTAAGTTATGAAATATAAGCCCTTTATGTGATGTCGCTTAGACGTCCGACTGTGGCACTCTTTTCATTTACTTTCGATATAAGCCCTTTATGTGATGTCGCTTAGACGTCCGACTGTGGCACTCTTGTCATTTACTTTCAATATAAGCCCTTTATGTGATGTCGCTTAGACGTCCGACTGTGGCACTCTTGTCATTTACTTTCAATATAAGCCCTTTATGTGATGTCGCTTAGACGGCCGACTGTGGCACTCTTGTCATTTACTTTCAATATAAGCCTGTCGCTTAGACGTCCGACTGTGGCACTCTTGTCATTTAAATTCACTATAAGCCCTTTATGTGATGTCGCTCAGACGTCCAACTGTGGCACGCCCGTTATTTACTTTTGATATAAGCCCTTTACGTGATGTCGCTCAGATGTCCGACTGTGGCACGCACTGTCAGTTATATTCCATTATAAGCCCTTTATGTGGTGTCTCCTTGACGCCCGACTGCGGCATTATTATTTCATTTGTATCCTTTCGAGGAGTCATTCAGACACTCGATTGGTCTTCAGTATTACATTGGGATTTCGGGAGGACTACCGCCCGACTTCTCTTTTATTCCCCATGCATTACTATCTCATTGTCTGAGTGCGCTCTATTAATCTGTTCATATGCATCATGTTTACATTTGTTATATCTTATGTCCGAACTGTCTTGCGAGTACTTTCATAGTACTCACCTGGCTTGTTGATTTGGCCAGATGTTGACGAAGGCGATCTCATGGATGAAGTTTGATAGTGAGTCCGACGCCTAGAGGAATCCCAGTCAGTCCCGTGCGATCCTGGATATTGGTCACTTGTATTATATACGCTTCCGCCACCCACAATAAGTATCCTCGAGCCTCACTCCGACGCTCGAAGAGCTGTTAGATTCAGGAGTCATGTCACCCACTTCACTGTGATATATCCACCACCGCTTTTATTGTGAGTCAGTAGTTACGCCACCATATCCGCCTTTATGTGTAATATTGGCGTGTTTGTAATATATTGTTGAGCAGTCTCCGCTCAGCCTTGTATTATATTTAGTACTCCTGGTTTTTCTTCTGTGATCAAGAAATTGTCTACCAGTGAGGAGGATTCTTCTCTACTGGTCCGTAAAAGGGGTCGGTTTCTCAATAAATATTTTTATTGGAAAACCGATCGTGACAAAAGAGAGATGGCCCTGATCCGGTCGACCATTTATCAGCAAGACCTGCGTCGATTCCACGCCAGAAACGTGAGAGGTCGAGCATTTCAAGAGGGGGACTTGGTTCTTCGTGTGGATCAGCAGCGACCACACAAGCTCGCTCCTGCTTGGGAGGGCCCCTTCATCATCACCAAAGTGCTCCACAACGGAGCATATCGCCTCTACAATGTGGAGCACAATAAAGATGAGCCACACGCTTGGAATGCGGAGCTGCTCCACCCCTTTTTTACTTAAGCGTTCAGACTGTTGAGATGTAATAAGAAGTACCTCTTAGTTTGATTGTCAAAGACACAGTTTTATATTCTCCTAAATGATTGTTGTTCCTTTTATATGTGTTCTGAATCCCCTAGTGGGTGCCTTAGCTGCGAATCCGCTTTGCCTAAGTTCCAAAAAAGAAAATCCTACCGAGTGAAGAGCAAGCTTCTCACTCGGGGGCTTAGCTACGAATCCGTTTCGACTAAGTTTAAAAAATCCTACCGAGTGGTGAGCAAGCCTCTCACTCGGGGGCTTAGCTGTAGTCCTGTACTCGCCTAAGTTTAAAAAATCCTACCAAGTGAAGAGCAAACCTCTCACTCGGGGGCTTAGCTGCAGTCCTGTACTCGCCTAAGTTTAAAAAAATCCTACCGAGTGAAGAGCAAACCTCTCACTCGGAGGCTTAGCTGCAGTCTCGTACTTGCCTAAGTTTAAAAAATCCTACCGACTGAAGAG
>NC_057805.1:453608202-453623247 GCF_018294505.1 Triticum aestivum | reverse complement strand
GGGGCTTAGCTGCAGTCCCTCACTCGCCTAAGTTTGAAAAAATCCTACCGAGTGAAGGGCAAGTCTCTCACTCGGGGGCTTAGCTGCAGTCCCGCACTCGCCTAAGTTCACAGAAATCCCACCGAGTGAAGAGCAATCCTCTCACTCAGGGGCTTAGCTGCAATCCCGCACTCGCCTAAGGTCACAAAAATCCCACCGAGTGAAGAGCAACCCTCTCACTCGGGGGCTTAGCTGCAGTCCCGCACTCGCCTAAGTTCAAAGAAATCCCACCGAGTGAAGAGCAACCCTCTCACTCGGAGGCTTAGTTGTAGTCCAGTACTCGCCTAAGTTCAAAAGACGTTCCGAGTAAAGAACGATCTTCTTGCTTGGGGACTTGACCATACGCTCCATCCTAATCCGCAAGGACGACGAGGTGCAGGTCGTCTGCGACCTTCTCCTCAGAGCTGCGCCATAAGTACAATATGCGCTCCATCCTGATCCGCAAGGACGATGAGGTGCAGGTCGTCTGCGACCTTCTCCTCAGAGCTGCATCTCAAGGACAAAAGGCTATTCCGAGTGAAGAAATAAGTCCCACTCGAAGGCAAACACAAGCATATTCAAAGAAAGGCTAAGTTTTTAAATCCCACGAGGTTCCCGACCGCGGATTAAAGTACTCGGGTATCAGACCCGAAGGAGTTTAACGGTTACAAAAACCACTCGGCATTCTGAGGCAAAATTAATCGGATCATAAAAATGTGTTCACTCTGCTGGAGGTGGACTAGCAGGCTCGACGAATTCATCCAAGTCTATTCCATCTACAATACGAGTGGCGGCAGCAATGAAAGTCTCCATGAAAGACTGGGAGTCGAGCCTCTTGGTGTTGGCGACCTTGATTGCTGCCAGCTTCTCTTCTCTGGCTTCCTTGCAGTGAACGCGAACCAGAGACAGAGCCACATCAGCACCACACCTGGCAGAAGACTTCTTCCATTCCTACACTCGACCAGGGACCGAGTCGAGTCGTCAGAGACTCGAGGTCATTTTGGAGCGTCGCCCCTGGCCAGAGTGGTGTGTCGATTCGCGACACCGCGACTTTCAGCCGAGCAAGGTAGTCGACAACGCCAGCAACACGAGATTCCAGTCGGATCACGTTCATGGTAGCTTCATCCTTAACAGGTGAGAGGATGGGGTCCAAGCTTGTCTCAATTTGTTCAGTCTCTTCCTCGAAGTTCTGGAAGAATTCTGCACTCGCAATCAAACGATGGGTCAGGAACTATGTAACGAGTCGACAACAACAAGTCAGTCGGACAAGGAAAAGCACCTTCAAGCATAACGAACAACTTCTTGGCAAGCCCTCCCAGATAATTCTCCAGCTCGTCTCTCTTGCGGGCGATGTCTTCCATTTTGTCGGTCAGGTTCCTTTTGTCCCTCTTCAGTCGAGTCGCCTCCTTGTTAGCTTCATCAAGAGCAGCCTTCAGCTTGGTGTTCTCTTCTTCCAGTTTATCGACTGAGGCCAGCTTCTGGTCGGCAAGTGCAGTTTTCTCTTGTACCATTTTTTGTGCCGCTGCAAGCTCCAGATCCTTCTGCGCCAAAGCCTTGTTCATCGTTTCTGAAAGAGATAACACTTGGTTCAGAGGAAGGAAATAACACTCAGTTTAGAAAAGAGTCAGTCGACAGGTTTTTCATACCAGCAGGTTCATCCTTAGCCTTCTGCAAATTCGTCTTGGCTAACTCCAGATCAAGATTGATCTGGATCTGCTTTTGCTCCAAGTTAGCAAACCGAGCTCCAAGTTCACAAGATTTCTGTGGTTAAGGGATAATCAGTCGACAGACATGAAGATTGGTTGCTTCCGAGCAATAGAGTGACAAGTTCAAAAAGTTCTAAGACTACTACTGAATCAAACATCCAACAGTAGTCTCGGGGATTACACCCAGTGGGTGTACTTAGCGTGCCCCCACTGGTCCAGTTTCCACTCGACGTGGTCCGGCCAGGCCAAGTAAAAAAAGAATGATCCAACAGTTGTTATAAGACCCCAACCGACTGCCCGCAGTCGACCGCGGTCTCGGGGACTACACCCAGTGGGTGCACTCCGCGTGCCCCACTGGTTTAGATTCCACTCGACATGGTCCGCCCAGACCGAGTGGAAGAACTGAAGAACAAGATATTTTTATCAAGACCTCCGCCGAATCACACATTCGACAACGGCCTCGGGGACTACACCCAGTGGGTGTACTCTGCGTGCCCCCACTAGTCTAAAGCTACAATCAACATGACCTAGTCGATTCGATCGAGAAAACACCTAGTGGGTGTACAGATGCAAAAGTACAGACTAACAGATAGATGCACAAGAGAAGTTTTCAGGTAGCATATCCTAACAGAACAAGCGACAAGCTAAAAGATCAGTCGGAAATCAACCAACCTGGACGTTAGTCTGGAGAGCTGAGCTAGCGTCATAAGCAGCTTGGCTGGCATCCCGAACCACTTTCATCTGCTCCATCATGATGCCTGCCTGGCGTATAGCTTCCTTGGCAGCACCCACTTGGTCCTCTGGGACGTGATGCGCAGTGAAGAGTGAAGACGGTGGATCAGCTAAAATCTGTGCACTCGACGCTGAGGGCTAGGCACTCGATAGTGGTACGGCAGAAGTCACTGAAGCCCGATTGGCATCGCCGGTCTCCTGGATCACCGGTTCCATCACTGGCGTCGACTGAGGTGTCTTACCAGTCGATGTTTTTCTGTTCCTCCTTCCCATGGGCCTCAGCGGCATCCTCGTCGTCGTCTAGAGGATCAATGAAATTGGGGGGAGCTGCAGAAGAATCTATCGCTAGAGTTCAATCGACTAACAAAATGGTTGAGAAAGTAAAAACAAAGTTGCAAGAGTCATACTCGGATTAGAAGTGACTGCGTCTTCCATCTCCTCATCATCATTTCTGTAAGCAGAGGTCCCAGAAGTAGCGGCACTATAGATTCAAAAGCCATTCAGTCAGAACAGATAAATGAGTCGACCAGAGAACAAGTCGTGTCAAACTGAGAAGTCGAGTTCAAGGATTACCCAGAAACAATAGGTATAGCCACTTTGATCTTGGGCAAGGCCTTCCGAGGTTTTTGCGGCGCAACTTTGGGCTGCTTTGGAGCCTTCTCAGTCGGCACAGGAGAAGCCGTCCGAGTGCGCTTTGAAGACTATCCAGTCTGCGCAGTTGCTTTTCCTCGGATGCTGGCTGGGTCGTGGGTATGCTTGGATCGCCTTTCCGCGCGAGGAGGAGAATCGACCTCTTCACCATTGCTCGGGTCGTCACTCTCCTCCTCCTCCCCGCCGTCAGACTGCCAGTCAGCGCTTTCCTCTCCGCTCACCTCACCCTCCTGCTCATGTACCTGCTCTCCGTTGGGCATTGAATACATCTCAGTGAAGACCTGCAAGACAACGAGTTGAACAGTTAACAGTCAGTTGACAAGAACAATTACATGATAGATCAAGAAGACACTCGGAAATTCAGAGTCGGACCTTGTCGGGTTCATAAGAGTTGTCGAGTGGAGGAATCCTACTGGATCCTCTAGGGTTATCCTTGTTGCCGGTGATGCCCTGCAGCCATTGCGCCACCGTATCCTCTTCAACTTCTTCCGGGTGAATCTGAGTGGAGTCGTCAATGCCCGAATACAGCCACATCGGATGATCACGGGTCTGAAGTGGCTGGATGCATCGACTAAGAAAGACCTTTAACAGATCCATGCCAGTCACGCCGGCGTGGACAAGCTGGACCACTCGCTCAACCAAAGTCTTCAACTCCACTTTCTCCGCTGGAGTCACTTTCAAGGAAGAAGGTTTTTTGGCTCGAGCCATGGAAAAGGGAGGGAGTCCAGTCGACTGGCCAGGAGTCGGCTGGTCCTGGCAGTAGAACCAGGTCGACTGCCACCCTCTGACCGACTCGGGAAGAATCATAGCTGGGAAGGTGCTCTTACTCCTCATTTGGTCCCAAGACCCCCGCACATCTGGATCACGTGCGTCCTCTCATCACTCGGGTTGGCTTTTTTGACCGACTAAGAACGACAAGTGAAAATGTGTTTGAAGAGACCCCAGTGCGGTCGACACCCCAGAAAATTCTCACACATGGACACATATGCGGCAAGATACGTGATGGTGTTGGGGGAGAAGTGGTGAAGTTGAGCTCCAAAGAAGTTCAGAAAGCCTCGGAAAAAAGGATGGGGAGGCAGAGAAAAACCACGGTCAACGTGAGTGGTGAGAAGGACGCACTCACCCTCCTGCGGCCGCGGCTCGGTTTCATCCTCTGGGAGCCGCCAAGACCCGTGGGGGATCAGGCCCCCCTCAATCAAATCTTCCACGTCCTCCAGCTGGATCGTCGACCGGATCCAGTCGCCCTGGATCCAGCCGGGCGGCAGGCCAGATCGCGACGAAGATCCGCCCCGGCTAGTCTTCTTTCCCTTCGCCTTCGCCGTTGCCTTCTTCGCGTGCTCCAGGGCCGCCGTCTTCTCCTTCCCCATTACGGTGGTCGGAGCTCGAGCAGAGCGGCGGCGCCGAGGGAGGAAGTGGATATGATGGAGAGACACAGGAGGAAGGGAGTGAATGGGATGCACTGTGCAGAAAACCCCAGCCACGACACTTTATATAAGGCCTTCTCCCGAGTGGCTGACTCGTGGGCCCAGATAATCCTGTCAAATCCCGCAACAGTCGCGCACGTGGTACATGGCGAAAAAGGTGGCGCGGAGATCAAGGCGCCCCTGCCTAATCCACTCCGATTACTGTGGCCTCCTCCGTCCCGCGCGCTTCCCAAAATTTCGAATCCCACAAGATCCGGGAGCAGCAGGGCAATCTGTCAGGCCGAAGATTTTATACCATACCAAACACTCAAAGTTTATTGACGAAAGATCACTCGACAATTCCTGAATGGCTCAAGGCGACTGAAAACGAAGTTGAAGATTTTTGCGTGGCTTGCTAATCTAAGTCGTTTGCGTTTGAAGCAGGAAAGTTGAGTCGGAACCACCTTCAACTTCAATTCCACTCGGACCCAGACCCATTCGGGGGCTAATGATGACAACATGTACCTAGGGTAGGGCAATAGACCTGATCTGAGTACCCTACCCAAGGACACTGCCCTGCAATCAAAGACATCCAAAGGACAATAGATTCTACCGACTGGAATCACCACAGGACTCAACCCACTCGCCTGAGTGGTCACTCGGATATCCCAATTCCATTCGACCATACCAGAATCCACTGGGGGAACAGAAGGTCTAAAGTCACTTTGAATAACAACGGTCGGGCGTTCACTCCGTAGTCTTAATGGTCATTTATGTAACTTTAATGCTAGCATTACCAGTAATGTTCCTACCTTTATGTACATTGAACCCTGTGTAACTGAGGGCCGGAGGGGTCTGGCAAACCCTATATAAGCCACCCCCTCCTCAGGCACAAGGGTTCACATCCCCTGTAACTTCACGCATAATCCAATCGACCAAGCCTCCGGGCACCAAGACGTAGGGCTATTACTTCCTCCGAGAAGGGCCTTAACTCGTAAATCTTGCGTGCACAACCTCATCGTAGCTAGGATCTTGCCTCCTCATACCTACCCCCCATTCTACTGTCAGACTTAGAACCATGAAAATCGCGACAGTCTTCGAGGCTAGTATTTTATCCAAATTTATTGATTCGACACAAGGTGAGCCAAAGTATTTATGAGCTTTAGCTATTGAGTTGTCAAGTCAATCATACTTGGAAAATTATTTCTTTGCAACAAAGTGTTTAGTAGCAAACTGGTATGATAGTTTGAATTGAATATCCATCCTAGAAATGTTTTCGCTTGCCTAAACACTTGGTTAACAAAGAAAATTTGGTTTGAGAGATTATAAATAATGATAAAAAACTATACGTGGTTAGGCAACGAGCTTGAGTGCAGGTTTTCAATTGCGGATACTTTCTTGAATGAAATGGGCAAGAGAAGATGGATATGATGTATATTCTCGAGCCGGTAAAACTTCTTTCTACTCAATCAAGCTCCACTTCATTCTCTTGATTTCTTGTTTGCTCGAGGACGAGCAAATCCTAAGCTTGGGGGAGTTGATGGCTCGAGAATTTGTGATTTTTGCTAGTGAGTCTTGCTTGGTTTTCGTCGGATTTCTATTACTCTTCGGATATTCCTAATGCTAATCCCTCGAAAGCGAAGAAAATCCATTTACTCAGTGTTTGGCAGAAAACATCATATTTGGAAGGAAACCAAGGAGGATTACAACAAATCAAGCCAATTGGAGCAACTTCCATGAAGAGACTCAAGTCAACAGGCGCAACAAAGCAAAAGACAGCGTTTCATATGACCGCGAGTGCTCGTATGAGCAGTCATATGGACTGCCAATAGCTCCACCAAGTCTATAGAAGCCACTTCGTGAAGGGACCAGGGGGAGAGGAGAACCCTAGCCGCCTCCACCACACCCAGAACAGGAGCAGAGGGGATCTGAAGAACCTTCGAGATTATCTTAGTTTTGGTCCTTTCATCTCCATCATCATCACCCCCTTCACCTTTGTAAGAGGAATTCCAACGTTGTGAGAACAATTGTAACTCCATTTCATCTCATCTGGAGATCGAGACTAGTTGAATTATCCATTTCATCTTACTGTGGATCATCATGGTATTATCGATATGGTTTTCATGGGTTTTATCTCTGTTGTGATTGATTCACCTCTCATGATGTGTGAATAAATCCTGTTGGGAAACATTGCATGGAAAACAAAAATAAAATCTACGCACACACAAGATCTATCAAGGAGATGCATAGCAACGAGAGGGGAGAGTGTTGATACGTCTCCGTCGTATCTATAATTTTTTATTGTTCCATGCCAATATTCAACAACTTTTACATACTTTTGGCAACTTTTTATACTATTTTTGGGACTAACATATCGATCCAGTGCCCAGTGCCAGTTACTGTTTGTTGCATGTTTTTTGTTTCATAGAAAATCCATATCAAATGGTGTAACATCCCAAAATTCTAAATTTTGGAATGTTATAATAAACAGATAGATTGGATTGATTGTATGATTGATTGAGTGAAAGTGAGTGGAATTCGAAATCTTTTGAAAGTTAAATGAGAGGGAATAAAAGGACTTTCCCAAACTTTCATTTTGCTTTTATGATCTCCATGAATTCAAATTCTTTTCATCACAAAACCCTCGAGAGAAGATGACATGACTTCTTCCATTTATTTAAATGAAAGGGGGTGTTGAAAATATTTGAATTCCATTTGAAAATATTTTCCAATTCTGAAACTTTAGGCAACTCAATGATTTTCACGAGAGAAGATAAAATGACTTCTTCAAAACAAATGAAATATGAGTTGGGAGTTTCAAAGGATTTATTCAAAGTCCCATTGAAATTATTTTTCAATATTGGAGTTATTTGAGTTTTATTCAAATTATTTTTCTCCAAAAATAAAATATACAGAAATTAGGGTAAAATGATTCCCTACATCAGAAAATTGGAGAAAAATAAATTTGAAATCATTTTGGTATTTTTAAAATGATTTTCATTGGATTTTAATAAGGCAGCAGCACTGTTTGATTTATTAAAATTTGTGTGGATTTTATTTGAATTTACAAAAATGTCGACGTTGTAGGAAATCTTTTTCTGAAAATTTTGATATATTATATGCCTATATTATATTTTTATTTATTTTGTTTTATTATTTTGTTTGTCTGGAAAATCTTTATTTAAAAAAAAACTTCTTCTTCTCCGGACCGGGCCAACTGGGCCGAAGCCCAGCCAGCCGGCCCAATCACCGCGCCGCCTTCCTCCTCGCGTGCCCGTGCGGGACTCCCGCCGGAGTCCGCCGCACCTACGGCGCCGGTCGCCCCTTCCCCCAAGACAGGAGCCGCCCCGACCCCTATATAAATGCGCCGGCCCCGCCGCCTTCTTCTCCTCTTCCTCCCCGCCGCAACCGCCGCCCTCGCCTGAGCCCGCCCCGACGAGATCCGCCGCCGCCGCGCTTCGTCCCGTCGCCGTGGACCACCGCCGTCGCCACCATCGGCTCCGCCGCACTGCGCCGCCCCTCCCCGACCTCTCCGTTGCCCTCCTCGACGACCGGACCCGCCAGACCCGAGCCGCCGCCGCCGCGTCGCTCCGCCGCACTTCGCCGGAACCGCCGCCGCCGCCGGTTTATTTGCCCGAGCCGGTATAAACCCGTGAACCGCCCCGGTTTATTTTTTTCTTCGTTTTTATTAAAAAAACCTAGTTCTATTTTTTTTAGGTTTTTCTAAACTGCGAACGTCCACTGGTTAGGTCTTATAAACGAACGTTCGCTATTTAAATTTTTCTTTTTCTGTTTATTTACGCCAGGGACCTATCCGTAAATATTTTATTTGCAGATTAGTCCCTGATTTTCAAACGACCACATCTTTTTACTCGTTTGTCCAAATCCAACGAAACCAACGCCCACGTCTTCGTTATGATCCCCTCTATCCAGTAAAACAACTTAAACATGTTTTTTGAAAGTTTTAAAATTTGAATTCAAACAGATTTGTATTCAAACTTCTTTTGTTCATAACTTAAGTTCCGTAACTCCGTTTGAGTTGATTCTTTTTGCAAATCGAAGCTCTTGACCTAAACTTTCTGATAAGGCCAAATTCATACAATTTTGGTACTGCTAGAAATTGTTTTATGTTGCAAGAGTTATTTGCTTGGTTTTGATATTTCCCGAATCGTCTTCTTCGATCTTTTGAGTGATTGCTTATGTGTGGTTACTATTGCTTGCTCTCGATAGATTGACCGGAGTGAGACGAATAGATCTATCAAGAGTTTTGAGTGCGAATCATCTTCATCATCATTGCAGGCAAGTTCACACTTTGATCATACCCCGTTCATACCCAGTTTTTATTGCATTAGATCTTTCCCTCAAACACATTGCATGATTAGGATCTAATAAACTGTGGGTATTGGGAAGTAGCTGAGGTAGTACCTATTACCTGTTTTATTCATCAAACCCTTGGGAGTTACTTCTACGTTGATATTATATCGCCATGCTATGCGTAGACGTGGATTGGGTTTGAGAGATATTCATGACAGATGTGAGTGTTTAATAATGGTTCAACTTAAGGTGGCAACTAAAACTCACATCTGGGTGGATTGAGGCACCTGGAGAACCCAGTGTTGTCTGTATGTATAAGGTCCGCCACCCAGGCTCAAAGGGATCATAAGATATTTCATGCTAGAAACTTCCGTGTGCAGCCGCAAGCTATTATGGGCTCTAGCATAGCTGAGTAGGTTACAGGATCTCTTGAAGAGGTGGACTAGCAGATGTAGGGGAAAGTAGGTGTACCAGTCCATCCAGAGTAGAGAGTGACTGTTTCTGAAAGACTGTGTCTCGGTCTTCCGTTTCTCAAACATCATGCAGTGCGAGAATCAAGCGGAGGCGATCGAGTCTTGTGGGGAAAAGTGCGCAAACCTCTGCAGAGTGTACAAACTAATCATGGTTAGCCGTGTCCCCGGTTATGGACATCTTGAGTATCTAGTTCTTGGATTATCCCGTTGATCTCATCATGTTACTTTTAATTAATTTTGCTGGGTTAATGATGACACTTAATTGGGATTGAGTTGGAGGTACCTTCTCAATGTTTCACAACCACCATGATAGTTAAATAAAATTTATTCCTTTGCAGTAGGGAAAAATTGGCTTTTCGCAAAAACATTATAACCATAGAGCTTTTCCACCAGCCATATATGCATGTAGTGATAGCCTTTGTTCATCATTTCTCTATGGTGTGAATTTGCCAGTACATTCAATGTACTGACTCGTTTTCGGGCTGCAACGTTTCATGTTGCAGGATTCTTACGACGAGTAAGAGATACGTTAGGGTTACGATTTCTACACTCAACTTTGCCGTTGGTGTTGATGGGAATCCACAACCTTGTTACTTTCGCTATTTTGGATTGAGGTAATAGTATTTACGTTACTTTTTACATGTGATTTACCTCTGTTATAAATCCGCGAGTACTATGTGTGTCAGCATACCGATCCAGGGATGACACTTAAGCACAGAGACTTGATCCATTCGGGTCGGGTCGCTACAAGATGGTATCAGAGCACATGTTGACTGTAGGACGTGACCCTAGAAACTGGCAAGCCCATAGGAAGGATTTTCTCTAAAAACTTTCCTTTTCAAAAAAGATTTTTACCTCTCTTCTCTTCTGAGTTAATTCAAATATTCCCTTTTAGTGAGACCATACCCTTTTCCCTTTTGGACCACTCGAAGATTCGACGGATGAGACCACTTCAAGAAGGACAAGATATCGGACAACTAAGACCATTCGGAATGAAGAGGATTTTTACCGTGCATTATGATAATGGAAACTACAACGGTTAAGGACTCTGAAGACTGGGAGAATGTGAAGGCTCTGAAGAATTGCCAGATGTGTATGACCTAGGAAGGTTACCCTTATGGAACATGGCAGACTATGGAAGTTGTCGATGCCCGAGAACAATGTGTATCGGAGAAAGACCGAAACATGGTGAGTTAGAAACTCAAAGTTCTGTCAAGGAAAACCCAAAGACAGGAGATATCAACTATGGAGAGATAGCTCACGGAAATGACAAGAGCAGAAACATGGATACCCATGAGGTTATCACCCGCTTATGATATTGTCACCGTGCGGAGTTAAGCATGCAGAAGCATGGAAGGATTGGATGGTAGAAAGCTGATGGATCACCTCTCAGCAAGATGAAGTTTTAACTTTAGACCGGTGTATCACCAGGATCTGGAGTATTACATCAGGAAGTTAAGATGAACCTTCAGGAAGCAGTATTCGACAAGTAAGCATTTCGTGAAGGACTCAGAACCCAGAAACTGAAAGTAGCCAAGCTGGGAAAGCAAAACCTCGAGATAACGGAGACTCGTCAAGGAACTGAAGGCCAGTAGGATCATGGTTCATGTCAAGGATGTTGAAACCCAGAAGTTGGAGCGCAACTCCAGAAATATTAAAGGACGTCATGAGAGACTTCGCGTCAACAGAGATGATTTGGCAAAAGAACTTGAGAAGGACAAGCATGATCGGAAGAAGCCATCGAAGACATTAACAAGACTTGAAGAGTTTGGCGACGTTGAAGATTTGTTGACCTTTAGAAGACCTAACCCCTGTTATACCTACGTTAGATGCGACGTTTGTGAGCTGTCATTTGTTTGTTGTTTTTCCGACAGCCACAATAAAATCTGTCTTTTCAAAAATTTGTTTGTACTGTGTGCATCCCTCTCGACCTCTCTTATCTCACCCCAAACCCATGGACCCAATAGAGGATGAATGGAGATGAGCTTGTATTTTCTGGACCAATGATTCAGTTGGAGACGGACCGATGGATTCAGAACATGGAGGATCACATGAAGAATAACCCTATAGTCGGAAGGGATATGACCCGGCATGCTATTCAATGTTTTGAAAGAGGTGCTGCTACTTGGTGGAGGATGTACCAAACCATCAATGGATGGCAAGAAGTAACCACTTGGAAAGAATTTAAGTGGACTCTACAAAGATCTCGTCTTGTGTCCCAGAAATTGAAGCCTTATGGAAAGGATATGAAGAAACCTTGTGCATACAAGCCTTGTGGAGAAATAGGACACAACCATAAGGAACACAAGGATGAATGCCCTAATTGTGAAGGAAGTCACCCAGCTGAAGAATGCCCAACTCGGCAGATCACTTGTTTCTTGTGTGAAGGGACTACCCACTACCCTGCTCAGTGTCACATCTACCCCATGGTACAAAGGACTATCCAGCCGAAGAAAGAAGCAATGAAAAGAGCCCACATGGAAATTTTAGAGGAATCTGTGATGAAGGAAGAGGTGGAGGACCCACCCAAGGAAGAACCAATTAAACCCTGCATCAAGTCATGCTATTCATGTGGAGAAGAAGGACACATCTCCCAAAATTGTCTGAATGGGGATTTAGTAGAATTCCCGACAGAGGAAGTAGAGTATGACTCACAGGAAATAGAAGCCCTGATTGGAACGGAAAAGTCCAGGAAGAGAAATAGATTGGATCCCAGGAACAACCCAATTTCTACAAAGAGAGACCTGAGTCATATCACATGTTTCAGGTGCAAAAATTCAGGACACTACTTCAGTGATTGCCCAAAAGGGAAGATGAGGACCCCAGGAGGCTATATAATCACAAGGAAACCTCAAGATATGTCAGAAGTAATATGTTTCCGTTGTGATGAAGCAGGGCACTTTGCCAGAGAATGCCCCAAGGAGACGAAGACTTATGATAAATAGTTGAGTGCAACGAGAAACGTAGTAGTAGTGTGGACATTTCTTTTATTAGTGAAGAGTCGGATTGAGGCATGTAATGGAATGCAGGAGATTGTAATAATTTGAGAATCAATAAAGTTAGCATCATTGGTATTGATTTGGATTTTATGAGTTGTTACTCTATGAAGAAAGATTTTGACCATTTTCGAGGATATGAGCAATATGGTCTATGGAAGATTGTGCATTTTAAGGGTGGTAGTACCCTGTGAGGAAACTTGACCCTTGGAAAAAGGTAATGATATTCCACGAAGTGGATTTCGAACAAAATAAGTATGAGTTTTATCTCGATATGTTGGATACCCCAAGAATATGAGGGTATGGAGTGTTATTGGATGTAAAGGAGGTAGTCCATGAAATTGGAGACAGAGCATGTCTTTGTGTTTTCCCTCTACGAGGAGTTAAACTATTTGGAGTTAAGGGAAAGTTAGCCCCGAGATTTGAAGGACCATACTGAGTTTTGGAGCGTATGGGAGAAGTGGCCAACAAGTTGGAGTCACCCGAAGGACTGTCAGGAGTTCATGATGTGTTTCACGTTTCCTAGTTGAAGAAGTGCCATGCAGAGATGGCCAATATTCCCCTGTAAGGACGCTTGACCCTGGAAAGGATAATGATGTTCCACGAAGTGGAGTATGGACTTCATAAGTATAAGTTTTTATCTCGGTATGTGGGAAATCCCACAAGAAAGAAGAGATAAATTATTATTGGATATAAAGGAGGTATGATGTTGGAAATATGGATCAATAGAATTCCATGATGAGTCTGAATAATCATGTCTTAATTTGGTGCCAATAGAAGGAAGGAAGACAGTACAATTGGATGGATTTAAGAATACCAGGAAGTTGGATGTTGGATTAAGGATCAGTTACCCGATGATAAGTTCAAGGAACTACAAGGGATGAGATGGGCCATAACCCGCAGGCCCAGGACTTGCCAAGAAGCAAGCACACTCTTGTTGAAGGGAAGACCCTGGAAGAAGTTACGATTTTATCGATAGACGATCTTATAGGAGTTACGCAAACCTGAGAGTTGTGAAGGAACGATAGATGTTTGTTTGGCTTGCAGAATCCATGGATTTATTCGAACTTGGTTCGTCTACAAGAGAAATTCTGCAATGCTTGCGAGGATGACCGAGTGTTAGAATGCGAGATTCGCTAAACCATATACAAGGTAATGATTTGGGTGCGGGATGGATTGATCACCATACCGACTTACTCTTATTGTTCGCTTTGCTATATGGGATGGTAAATCTGAGTGACTTACCTATAGTAGAGAGACGACGATTTAAACCTTGTTTGAACCTTAGAATGGTATAAGAATGTTTCCCTTGTACACGGCAGTTGTTGCCAACCGTAGGTTATACGGAGAGGTTCAACCCAGACCCATTTCCTGCAGGAGAAACCGTAAATTGTTGACCACCATGAGATGTCGATAGTTGTTTAGTATTGGCGCCAGACCCGTCAGCTATGAAGACCCCGTCATGGAAGAACCTTACCAAGATGAAAGGACAGAAGAATTGAGGAAAAAGGTTATGACACTACCGGAAGAGCCCGGAGAAGGAATTATCCTGAAGATCTGAGAAGACTGACACTGTCAACAACAAGGATGGAGTATACGAGTTTTGGTGGAACCGTGACAATGTTTCTAAGGGTGGTAGCACCCCAGACCCCTGAGATGATCGATGGATTTTGAGGAGACCCCCAAACCCTAACCTATTTCTTTCTAGCCTCTCCGAATCTCGAGGACGAGATTCATTTTGAGGGTGGTAGGTTTGTAACATCCCAAAATTCTAAATTTTGGAATGTTATAATAAACAGATAGATTGGATTGATTGTACGATTGATTGAGTGAAAGTGAGTGGAATTCGAAATCTTTTGAAAGTTAAATGAGAGGGAATAAAAGGACTTTCCCAAACTTTCATTTTGCTTTTATGATCTCCATGAATTCAAATTCTTTTCATCACAAAACCCTCGAGAGAAGATGACATGACTTCTTCCATTTATTTAAATGAAAGGGGGTGTTGAAAATATTTGAATTCCATTTGAAAATATTTTCCAATTCTGAAACTTTAGGAAACTCAATGATTTTCACGAGAGAAGATAAAATGACTTCTTCAAAACAAATGAAATATGAGTTGGGAGTTTCAAAGGATTTATTCAAAGTCCCATTGAAATTATTTTTCAATATTGGAGTTATTTGAGTTTTATTCAAATTATTTTTCTCCAAAAATAAAATATACAGAAATTAGGGTAAAATGATTCCCTACATCAGAAAATTGGAGAAAAATAAATTTGAAATCATTTTGGTATTTTTAAAATGATTTTTATTGGATTTTAATAAGGCAGCAGCACTGTTTGATTTATTAAAATTTGTGTGGATTTTATTTGAATTTACAAAAATGTCGACGTTGTAGGAAATCTTTTTCTGAAAATTTTGATATATTATATGCCTATATTATATTTTTATTTATTTTGTTTTATTATTTTGTTTGTCTGGAAAATCTTTATTTAAAAAAAAACTTCTTCTTCTCCGGACCGGGCCAACTGGGCCGAAGCCCAGCCAGCCGGCCCAATCACCGCGCCGCCTTCCTCCTCGCGTGCCCGTGCGGGACTCCCGCCGGAGTCCGCCGCACCTACGGCGCCGGTCGCCCCTTCCCCCAAGACAGGAGCCGCCCCGACCCCTATATAAATGCGCCGGCCCCGCCGCCTTCTTCTCCTCCTCCTCCCCGCCGCAACCGCCGCCCTCGCCTGAGCCCGCCCCGACGAGATCC
>NC_057805.1:453537958-453607890 GCF_018294505.1 Triticum aestivum | reverse complement strand
CATCGGCTCCGCCGCACTGCGCCGCCCCTCCCCGACCTCTCCGTTGCCCTCCTCGACGACCGGACCCGCCGGACCCGAGCCGCCGCCGCCGCGTCGCTCCGCCGCACTTCGCCGGAACCGCCGCCGCCGCCGGTTTATTTGCCCGAGCCGGTATAAACCCGTGAACCGCCCCGGTTTATTTTTTTTCTTCGTTTTTATTAAAAAAAAACTAGTTCTGTTTTTTTTAGGTTTTTCTAAACTGCGAACGTCCACTGGTTAGGTCTTATAAACGAACGTTCGCTATTTAAATTTTTCTTTTTCTTTTTATTTACGCCAGGGACCTATCCGTAAATATTTTATTTGCAGATTAGTCCCTGATTTTCAAACGACCACATCTTTTTACTCGTTTGTCCAAATCCAACGAAACCAACGCCCACGTCTTCGTTATGATCCCCTCTATCCAGTAAAACAACTTAAACATGTTTTTTGAAAGTTTTAAAATTTGAATTCAAACAGATTTGTATTCAAACTTCTTTTGTTCATAACTTAAGTTCCGTAACTCCGTTTGAGTTGATTCTTTTTGCAAATCGAAGCTCTTGACCTAAACTTTCTGATAAGGCCAAATTCATACAATTTTCGTACTGTTAGAAATTGTTTTATGTTGCAAGAATTATTTGCTTGGTTTTGATATTTCCCGAATCGTCTTCTTCGATCTTTTGAGTGATTGCTTATGTGTGGTTACTATTGCTTGCTCTCGATAGATTGACCGGAGTGAGACGAATAGATCTATCAAGAGTTTTGAGTGTGAATCATCTTCATCATCATTGCAGCCAAGTTCACACTTTGATCATACCCCGTTCATACCCAGTTTTTATTGCATTAGATCTTTTCCTCAAACACATTGCATGATTAGGATCTAATAAACTGTGGGTATTGGGAAGTAGCTGAGGTAGTACCTATTACCTGTTTTATTCATCAAACCCTTGGGAGTTACTTCTACGTTGATATTATATCGCCATGCTATGCGTAGACGTGGATTGGGTTTGAGAGATATTCATGACAGATGTGAGTGTTTAATAATGGTTCAACTTAAGGTGGCAACTAAAACTCACATCTGGGTGGATTGAGGCACCTGGAGAACCCAGTGTTGTCTGTATGTATAAGGTCCGCCACCCAGGCTCAAAGGGATCATAAGATATTTCATGCTAGAAACTTCCGTGTGCAGCCGCAAGCTATTATGGGCTCTAGCATAGCTGAGTAGGTTACAGGATCTCTTGAAGAGGTGGACTAGCAGATGTAGGGGAAAGTAGGTGTACCGGTCCATCCAGAGTAGAGAGTGACTGTTTCTGAAAGACTGTGTCTCGGTCATCCGTTTCTCAAACATCATGCAGTGCGAGAATCAAGCGGAGGCGATCGAGTCTTGTGGGGAAAAGTGCGCAAACCTCTGCAGAGTGTACAAACTAATCATGGTTAGCCGTGTCCCCGGTTATGGACATCTTGAGTATCTAGTTCTTGGATTATCCCGTTGATCTCATCATGTTACTTTTAATTAATTTTGCTGGGTTAATGATGACACTTAATTGGGATTGAGTTGGAGGTACCTTCTCAATGTTTCACAACCACCATGATAGTTAAATAAAATTTATTCCTTTGCAGTAGGGAAAAATTGGCTTTTCGCAAAAACATTATAACCATAGAGCTTTTCCACCAGCCATATATGCATGTAGTGATAGCCTTTGTTCATCATTTCTCTATGGTGTGAATTTGCCAGTACATTCAATGTACTGACCCGTTTTCGGGCTGCAACGTTTCATGTTGCAGGATTCTTACGACGAGTAAGAGATACGTTAGGGTTATGATTTCTACACTCAACTTTGCCGTTGGTGTTGATGGGAATCCACAACCTTGTTACTTTCGCTATTTTGGATTGAGGTAATAGTATTTACGTTACTTTTTACATGTGATTTACCTCTGTTATAAATCCTCGAGTACTGTGTGTGTCAGCATACCGATCCAGGGATGACACTTAAGCACAGAGACTTGATCCATTCGGGTCGGGTCGCTACAAATGGACTCCAAACGCGATAAAAACTTACAGAGATGTTTTTTGGAATATATGTGATTTTTGGGAAAAAAAATCAACACGAGACGATGCCCGAGGTGGCGACAAGGTAGGGGGGCGCGCCCTGGGGCCTTGTAGCCACCCCGTAAGGCGGTTGGTGCCCTTCTTCGGCCGCAAGAAAGCTAATATCCGGATAAAAATCATGTTAAAATTTCAGCCCAATCGGAGTTACGGATCTCTGGGAATTTAAGAAACGGTGAAAGGCCAGAATCTGAGAGCGCAGAAACAAAAGGGAACAGAGAGAGAGAGAGAGAGAGATCCAATCTTGCAGGGGATCTCGCCCCTCCGCCGCCATGGAGGCCATGGACCAGAGGGGAAACCCTTCTCCCAGCTAGGGGGAAGGTCAAGGAAGAAGAAGAAGGAGGGGGCTCTCTCCCCCTCTCTCCCGGTGGCGCCGGAACGCCACCGGGGCCATCATCAAGATGGCGATCTACACCAACAACTTCGCCACCGTCATCACCAACTCTCTCCCCCTCTATGCAGTGGTGTAACACCCCTTCTCCCTGTTGTAATCTCTACTTAAACATGGTGCTCAACGCTATATATTATTTCCCAATGATGTATGGCTATCCTATGATGTTTGAGTAGATCTGTTTTATACTATGGGTTGATTGACGATCATGATTGGTTTGAGTTGCATATTTTATTATTCGTGCTGTACTATGGTGCTCTCCGTGTCACGCAAGCGTGAGGGATCCCCGCTGTAGGGTTTGCAATATGTTCATGGTTTGCTTATTGTCTGTGTTGCGTGACTGACTGAAACACAAACACGGATAAGTAGGTTGTTTGCGTATGGGAATAAAGAGGACTTGATACTTTAATGCTATGGTTGGGTTTTACCTTAATGATCTTTAGTAGTTACAGATGTTGCTAGACTTCCAATCATAAGTGCATATGATCCAAGAAGAGAAAGTATGTTAGCCTATGCCTCTCCCTCATATAAAATTGCAATAACGATTACCGGTCTAGTTATCGATTGCCTAGGGACAAATAACTTTCTTTTGAAAAAAAGCTCTCTACTAAAACCTAACTTAGTTGCTTCTTTATCTAAACAGCCCCTAGATTTTATTTACGTGCTCTTTATTATCTTGCAAACTTATCCTACAACACCTACAAAGTACTTCTAGTTCCATACTTGTTCTAGGTAAAGCGAACGTTAAGCGTGCGTACAGTTGTATCGGTGGTCGATAGAACTTGAGGGAATATTTGTTCTACCTTTAGCTCCTCGTTGGGTTCAACAATCTTACTTATCGAAAGAGGCTACAACTGATCCCCTATACTTGTGGTTATCAAGAGCTTTTTCTGGCGTCGTTGCCGGGGAGCAATAGCGTGGGGTGAATATTCTCGTGTGTGCTTGTTTGCTTTATCACTTAGTAGATTTTATTTCCTGTTCTAAGTTGTTCTCTGTCTTTAGTAATGGATATGGAACACGGAATACCAAAAAAAATTAGGTGTACTTGCTACTCATGGAGATGGGGAACCTCCTAAAATCCTTGATGCTCATTATGTGAGTTATTATGCACTACTTTAATAATCCTGAGAAAACCCCATTCAATTATATAATGGGAGACATGTTGGATCAACGTGAATACTTTAGGGATTATCGCTTGACTCAGAAAGGGAAACTCTTATGGATCAAATTCATATGTTGCATTGGTATGCTCGGATTATACTTGTTGCTCTAGGATGAAGGCTCCACACCTTCCCTTTTCATACAAATTTAACGATAATGAAACCTTGGCTTCTTATACTAATGGTAGATATGATTACTATGATGTGGAACGAATAGAAGAATTTGTTGCTTTTAAGGGTGCTTATGAACTTGAATCTTTGTTTTAAAAGTATAAAGCTTTTGATGGTGATGTTTATAGGCCTGAAAATTTTGCTACACTTAAATATTGCTATGGGAATTATGAATATAATTCCGATATTGATGCGTTTATTGAGAAAGTCTCCGCTATCCAAGAAGAGACATATATTTTGCAGGAATCTATGGAAGAAGAAATTGATGACATTGTGAGCTCATTAGATGAAAAAGATGACGAGGAGAGCGAAGAACAAAAGGAGGAGATTAGCTACCCGTGCCCACCTTCTAATGAGAGTAACTCTTCAACTCATACATTGTTTAATTTCCTTTCATGCTTTAGCTTACCGAAGGATGAATGCTATGATGATTGCTATTATCCCTTGGATTCGTTTGAAATATCCCTTTTTGATGAACTTGATGCTTGCTATGCTTGTGGCCATGATGCCAATATGAATGATGCTTATGGAGATGAACTTGCTATAGTTCCTTATGTTAAGAATGAAATTGTTGCTATTGCACCCATGCATGATAGTCCTATTATCCTTTTGAATTCTCCCAACTAAACTATATCGGAGAAGTTTGCACTTATTAAGGATTATATTGATGGGTTGCGTTCTACTATTGCACATGATGATTTTGATAAATATAATATGCATGTGCTTTCTGCTCCTACTTGCAATTATTATGAGAGAGGAACTACATCTCCGCTTCTCTATGTTTCCAATGCGATAAAATTGCAAGAAACTATTTATGCTATGTATTGGCCTTTACTTGATGTGCATGAATTGTTCTTTTATGACATGCCAATGCATAGGAAGAGAGTTAGACTTCGTTATTGCATGATATATGTTACTTTGTGCTCACTACTAAATCACAAATCATTGTTAATTAAAATTGGCTTTGATATACCTTGGGATCCGGGTGGATCCATTACTTGAGCACTATATGCCTAGCTTAATGGCTTTAAAGAAAGCGCTGCCAGGGAGACAACCCGGAAGTTTTAGAGAGTCATTTACTTCTGTTGTGTTCTTTCATATACTTTATAAACATAAAAAATAAAGTGGGAACCTAAAACTTTTCAAAAAGAAAAGTGAAAGTAAGAAGGACGAGCATCGTTGAAGTGGGGGAGCTCCTTGAACTTTGTTCATGCCCATGGAAACTCTGCAAATCTTGAATTACAAAAACTTTTCAACAAAAATAATTATCCCCTTGTATAAATCCATTGTAATATAAAAATAATGTGCCAAGATTTTCCTTTAGGGTGATTAGATTGCTTGTTTGGTATGTGCGGTGCAAAAACAGAACTTTGGCTATAGTGCGTGATTTTACATTTTTTTACTGGAAAGTCAAACGCTTCTAAAACTTTTTGGGCAGTACTTCTATAAAAATTGTTTATTTTGTCCTAATGTTTCAGAATTTTTGGAGTTACATAAGTATGGTAGATGTTCAGATTGCTACAGACTGTCCTGTTTAAGACAGATTCTGTTTTTGATGCATTGTTTTGCTAGTTTTGATGAAACTATCGATTTTATCGGTGGTATGAGCCATGGAGAAGTTATAATACAATAGCTACAATTCAAAAACAAAACATGAATGGGTTTGTAACAGTACTTAAAGTGGTGATTTGTTTTATTATACTAATGGATCTCACGAGGGTTTTGTTAAGTTTTGTGTGATTGAAGTTTTCAAGTTTTGGGTGAGATCACGATGGATGAAGGAATAAGCAGTGGCAAGAGCCTAAGCTTGGGGATGCCCGAGGCAGCCCAAGGTAATATTCAAGGACTCCTAGGCAACTAAGCTTGGGGATGCCCCGGAAGGCATCCCCTCTTTCTGTTGGGGAACGCAGTACTTCAAAAAAATTACCTACGATCATGCAAGATCTATCTATGTGATGCATAGCAACGAGAGGGGGAGTGTATCTTCATACCCTTGAAGATCGCAAAGCGGAAGCGTTTATCAACGCAGTTGATGTAGTCGTACACCTTCAAGATCCATCCCGATCAAGTACCGAATGTACGGCACCTCCGCGTTCAGCACACGTTCAGCTCGATGACGTCCTCGCCTTCTTGATCCAGCAAGAGGGGCGAAGTAGTAGATGAGTTCCGGCAGCACGACGGCGTGGTGACGGTGTTGGTGAAGAACAATCTTCGCAGGGCTTCGCCTAAGCACTACGAAAACTATGACGGAGGATAAACTAGAGGGCACAGGGTTGCCGGCACACGGCTTGGTGTTTCTTGATCTGTCTTTGGTGCTAGCCCTGCCCCTCTATTTATATGTTGAGCCCTGGGGTCGAAACTTGGAGTAAAAGCCTCCTCAAAGTTGGTTTTGCCCGAAAGGAAAGAGTCCTTCTCGGACTCCAGGGCTAGATGCCAGGGTTCCCGGCGTCTACCCCCTAGATGTCAGGGTTCCTGGCGTCTAGCCTCTGGTCTCCGCAAAACTTCCTTTTGCACTTTCCAAAAGCCTCATGGGCTTTCCCCTTTGGCCCAAATAAAGTGTTCTCGTATCCAAACATTTCGGGAAACATCCGGAACCCCTTCCGGAGACCAAATACTATTATCCCATATATCAAACTTTATCTCCGGACCATTCCGGAGTTCCTCGTCATGTCCGTGATCTCATCCGGGACTCCGAACAACATTCGGTTACCAACATACATAACTCATATAGTACTATATCGTCAATGAATGTTAAGCGTGCGGACCCTACGGGTTCGAGAACTATGTAGACATGACCGAGACACCTCTCTGGTCAATAACCAATAGCGGAACCTGGATGCCCATATTGGCTCCTACATATTATATGAAGATCTTTATCGGTCGAACCGCATAACAACATACGTTGTTCCCTTTGTCATCGGTATGTTACTTGCCCGGGATTCGATCGTCGGTATCTCAATACCTAGTTCAATCTCGTTACCGGCAAGTCTCTTTACTCGTTCCGTAATGCATCATCCCGCAACTAACTCATTAGTCACATTTCTTGCAAGGCTTATAGTGATGTGCATTACCGAGAGGGCCCAGAGATACCTCTCCGACAATCGGAGTGACAAATCCTAATCTCGATCTATGCCAACTCAACAAACACCATCGGAGACACCTGTAGAGCATCTTTATAATCACCCAGTTACGTTGTGACGTTTGATAGCACACAAAGTGTTCCTCCGGTATTCGGGAGTTGCATAATCTCATAGTCATAGGAACATGTATAAGTCATGAAGAAAGCAATAGCAATATACTAAACAATCAAGTGCTAAGCTAACGGAATGGGTCAAGTCAATCACATCATTCTCTAATGATGTGATCCTGTTAATCAAATGACAACTCATGTCTATGGCTAGGAAACTTAACCATCTTTGATTCAACGAGCTAGTCAAGTAGAGGCATACTAGTGACACTCTGTTTGTCTATGTATTCATACATGTACTAAGTTTTCGGTTAATGCAATTCTAGCATGAATAATAAAAATTTATCATGATATAAGGAAATATAAATAACAACTTTATTATTGCCTCTAGGGCATATTTCCTTCACTTTCTTCTATCGATCATCGGTAATTTTACTTGGAGCTATATTTTTATTCGTCACATGATATGCGTAAATCTTGGAGCATCATGTGCTTTTTATTTTTCTTTCAACAAATGCACCATGCTGGTATGAGATAGTCCTTGGTTGATTTATAGAATGCTCTTTGCACTTCACTTATATCTTTTGACTATGGCTTTATATAATGCTTCATGTGCTTCACTTATATCATTTGAAGTTTGGATTGCCTGTTTCTCTACACATGGAAAACCGCCATTTGTAGAATGCTCTTTTGCTTCACTAATATTTGTTAGAGCGTGGGCAAATCTTTTGTAGAAAGAATTAAACTCTCTTGCTTCACTTATATCTATTTAGAGAGTCAACAGGAGTTGGTTATTCACATGGTTAGTCATAAAATCCTACATAAAACTTGTAGATCACTGAATATGATATGTTTGATTCCTTGCAATAGTTTTGCGATATAAAGATGGTGATATTAGAGTCATGCTAGTGAGTAGTTGTGGATTGGTAGAAATACTTGTGTTAAAGTTTGTGATTCCCGTAGCATGCACGTATGGTGAACCGTTATGTAACGAAGTCGAAGCATGATTTATTTATTGATTGTCATCCTTTGTGTGGAGGTCGGGATCGCGCGATGGTTAAGTCCTACCAACCCTTCCCCTAGGAGCATGCGCGTAGTACTTTGTTTCGATAGCTAATAGATTTTTGCAATAAGTATGTGAGTTCTTTATGACTAATGTTGAGTCCATGGATTATACGCACTCTCACCCTTCCACCATTACTAGCTTCTCTAGTACCGCACAACTTTAGCCGGTACATTAAACCCACCATATTCCCTTCCTCAAAACAGCCACCATACCTACCTATTATGTCATTTCCATAGCCATTCTGAGATATATTGCCATGAAACTTCCATCATCATCATATACATGACTTGAGCATTCATTGTCATATTGCTTTGCATGATCGTAAGATAGCTAGCATGATATTTCCATGGCTTGTCCATTTTTTGATATATTTGTTATGCTAGATCATTGCACATCCTGGTACACTGCCAAAGGCATTCATATAGAGTCATACTTTGTTCCAGATATCGAGTTGTAAGTAAATAAAAGTGTGATGATCATCATTATTAGAGCATTGTCCCAGTGAGGAAAGGATGATGGAGACTATGATTCCCCCACAAGTCGGGATGAGACTCCAGAGAAGAAATAAAAAAATATAAAAAAGAGGCCAAAAAAAGAGAGAGAGAGCCCCAAAAAAAGAGAAAAGAAAACAAAAAATGAGAGAAAAAGAGAGAAGGGTCAATGCTACTATCCTTTTACCACACTTGTGCTTCAGAGTGGCACCATGTTCTTCATATAGAGAGTCTCTTGAGTTATCACTTTCATATACTAGTGGGAATTTTTCATTATAGAACTTGGCTTGTATGTTCCAACGATGGACTTCCTCAAATGCCCTAGGTCTTCATGAGCAAGCAAGTTGGATGCACACCCACTTAGTTTCCTTTTGAGCTTTCATACACTTATAGCTCTAGTGCATCTGTTGCATGGCAATCCCTACTCACTCACATTGATATCTATTGATGGGCATCTCCATAGCCCGTTGATATGCCTAGTTGATGTGAGACTATCTCCTTCTTTTTGTCTTCTCCGCAACCACCGTATTTTATTCCACCTATAGTGCTATGTCCATGGCTCACGCTCATGTATTGCGTGAAAGTTGAAAAAGTTTGAGAATACTAAAGTATGAAACAATTGCTTGGCTAAAACCGGGGTTGTGCATGATTTAAATACTTTGTGTGGTGAAGATGGAGCATAGCCAGACTATATGATTTAGTAGGGATAACTTTCTTTGGCCTTGTTATTTTGAGAAGACATGATTGCTTTATTAGTATGCTTGAAGTATTATTGTCTTTATGTCAAATGATAGATTATTGCTTTGAATCAGTCGTGTCTTAATATTCATGCCATGATTAGATTATATGATCAAGATTATGCTAGGTAGCATTCCACATAAAAAATTATCTTTTTTATCATTTACCCACTCGAGGACGAGCAGGAATTAAGCTTGGGATGCTGATACGTCTCCGTCGTATCTATAATTTTTGATTGTTCCATGCCAATATTCTAAAACTACTACATAATTTTGGCAAATTTTTATACTATTTTTGGGACTAACATATAGATCCAGTGCCCAGTGCCAGTTCTTGTTTGTTGCTTTTTTTGTTTTGCAGAAAATCCATATCAAATGGAGTCCAAACGTGATAAAGACTTACGGAGATTTTTTTGGAATATATGTGATTTTTGGGAAAAAGAATCAACGCGATGCGATGCCTAAGGTGGCGCAAGGCAGGGGGTGTGCCCCATGGGGTAGGGCGCACCCTAGGGCCTTGTGGCCACCCCGTAAGGTGGTTAGTGCCCTTCTTCACCCGCAAGTAAGCTAATATCCGGATAAAAATCATGTTAAAATTTTAGCCCAATCGGAGTTACGGATCCTCGGGAATTTAAGAAACGGTGAAAGGCCAGAATCTGAGAGCGCAGAAACAGAAGGAAACAGAGAGAGAGAGAGAGAGAGAGAGAGAGAGAGAGAGAGAGAGAGAGAGAGAGAGAGAGAGAGAGAGAGAGAGATCCAATCTCGGAGGGGCTCTTGCCCCTCCGCCGCCATGGAGGCCATGGACCGGAGGGGAAACCCTTCTCCCATCTAGGGGGATGGTCAAGGAAGAAGAAGAAGGAGGGGGCACTTTCCCGGTGGCGCCGGAACGCCGCCGAGACCATCATCGAGACGACGATCTACACCAACAACTTCGCCGCCGTCATCACCAACTCTCTCCCCCTCTATGCAGCGGTGTAACACCCCTTCTCCCTGTTGTAATCTCTACTTAAACATGGTTCTCAACGCTATATATTATTTCCCAATGATGTATGGCTATCCTATGATGTTTGAGTAGATCTGTTTTGTCCTATGGGTTGATTGATGATCATGATTGGTTTGAGTTGCATGTTTTATTATTGGTGCTGTCCTATGATGCTCTCCGTGTCGCGCAAGCGTGAGGGATCCCCACTGTAGGGTTCGCAATATGTTCATGGTTTGCTTATTGTCTGTGTTGCGTGAGTGACTGAAACACAAACACAGATAAGTAGGTTGTTTGCGTATGGGAATAAAGAGGACTTGATACTTTAATGCTATGGTTGGGTTTTACCTTAATGATCTTTAGTAGTTACGGATGTTTGCTAGAGTTCCAATCATAAGTGCATATGATCCAAGAAGAGAAAGTATGTTAGCTTTGTTGGGAAACGTAGCATGCAATTTCAAAATTTTCATACGCTCACGCAAGATATATCTAGGAGATGCATAGCAACAAGGGGGAGAGTGTGTCTACGTACCCTCATAGACCGTAAGCGAAAGCGTTTCACAATGCGGTTGATGTAGTCAAACTTTCTTCGCGATCCACCGATCGAGTACCAAACATACGGCACCTCGGAGTTCTGCACACGTTTAGCTCGGTGGCGTCCATCGCCTTCTTGATCCAGCAAGTTGTCAAGGTAGTAGATGAGTTCCGTCAGCACGACGGTGTGGTGACGGTGATGGTGAAGTGATCCGCGCAGGGCTTCGCCTAAGCACTACGAAGATATGACCGGAGGCGTAAACTGTCGAGGGGGGCATCGCACACGAGTAACAATTGATGTTCACTGTGCTAGGTGCCCCCCTCCTCATATATATATAGGTGGGAGGGAGAGGGGAGAGGCCAAGGGGTGCCCCAAGTGGGGCGGAATCCCACTTGGGCTCCTGCCCTGGTTCGCGCCCCTTCCTTGTATAGGCGCCAGGGGAAGGAAGGGGGATGTGGCGCCCCCCCTTTCCTTTCTCCCTTGAGGAGGGGAAGGAAGGAGGGACTTTCCCTCCCCCTTTTCCTTTCCTTAGGGCTGGCCGGCCTGGTGGAGGGGCGAACCAGCCCCTTGTGGGCTGGTCTGTCCATCCCTTGGCCCATTAAGCCCATATCTTTGACGGGGGTGCCTAGAACCCCTTCCGGTGACCCTATATGTACCCGGTACCCTCCGGAACACTTCCGGTGTCCTAATACCATCATCCTATATATCAATCTTTACCTCTCGGGACTCCGAACAACATTCGGTCACCAAATCACATAACTCATATAATACTATATCGTCATCGAACGTTAAGCGTGCGGACCCTACGGGTTCGAGAACTATGTAGACGTGACCGAGACACATCTCCGGTCAATAACCAACAGCGGAACCTGAATGCCCATGTTGGCTCCTACATATTCTATGAGATCTTTATCGGTCGAACCGTTATGACAGCATACGTAATTCCCTTTGTCCATTGGTATGTTACTTACCCGTGATTCGATCGTCGGTATCTTCATACCTAGTTCAATCTCGTTACCGGCAACTCTCTTTACTCATTCCGTAATACACCATCCTGCAACTAACTCATTAGTCACTTTGCTTGCAAGGCTTCTTATGATGTGTATTACTGAGAGGGCCTAGAGATACCTCTCCGATACTCGGAGTGACAAATCCTAATCTCGATCTATGCCAACCCAACAAACACCTTCGGAGATACCTGTAGAGCATCTTTATAATCACCCAGTTACGTTGTGACATTTGATAGCACACAAGGCATTCCTCCGGTATCCGGGAGTTGCATAATCTCATAGTCGAAGGAATATGTATTTGACATGAAGAAAGCAATAGCAATAAAACTGAATGATCAATATGCTATGCTAACGGATGGGTCTTGTCCATCATCTCATTCTCCTAATGATGTGATCCCGTTCATGAAATGACAAAACATGTCTATGGTGTGGAAACTTACCCATCTTTGATTAACGAGCTAGTCTAGTAGAGGCTTACTAGGCACACGGTGTTTTGTCTATGTATCCACACATGTATCAAGTATCCGGTTAATACAATTCTAGCATGAATAATAAACATTTATCATGATATAAGGAAATATAAAATAACAACTTTATTATTTCCTCTAGGGCATATTTCCTTCAGTCTCCCACTTGCACTAGAGTCAATAATCTAGTTCACATCGCCATGTGAATTAAGACCAATAGTTCACATCTTTATGTGATTAACACCCATAGTTCACATCGCCATGTGACCAACACCCAAAGGGTTTACTAGAGTCAATAATCTAGTTCACATCGGTATGTGATTAACACCCAAAGAGTACTAAGGTGTGATCATGTTTTGCTTGTGAGAGAAGTTTAGTCAACGGGTCTGCCATATTCAGATCCGTATGTATTTTGCAAATTTCTATGTCTAAAATGCTCTGCATGGAGCTAATCTAGCTAATTGCTCCAACATTCAATACGTATCTAGATTGAGACTTAGAGTCATCTAGATCAGTGTCAAAGCTTGCATCGACGTAACTCTTTACGACGAACTCTGTATCACCTCCATAACCGAGAAACATTTCCTTAGTCCTCTTTAAGGTAACTAAGGATAATTTTGACCGCTGTCCAGTGATCTATTCCTGGATCACTATTGTACCCCCTTGCCAAACTCATGGCAAGGTACACAGCATGTTTGGTACACATCATGGCATACTTTATAGAACCTATGGCCGAGGCATAGGGAATGACTTTCATTCTCTCTTTATCTTCTGCCGTGGTCGGGTTTTGAGTCTTTACTCAACTTCACACCTTACAATACAGGCAAGAACTCCTCTTTGTCTAATCCATTATGAACTCCTTCAAAATCTTGTCAAGGTATGTACTCATTGAAAGTCTTATCAAGCATCTTGATAGATCTCTATAGATCTTGATGCCCAATATGTAAGCAGCTTCACCGAGGTCTTTCATTGAAAAATTCTTATTCTGATATTCTTTTATGATATTGCTCTAGTGTTGTCACAAAAGATTTTCATTGGACCCGATGCACTAGATATTACATGCAAATCGGATATGAACTCCTTCATGCGCTGCTTCCGAAGCAGCTATGTACTCCGCTTCACACATAGATCTCGCCATGACGCTCTGCTTGGAACTGCACCAACTAACAGCTCCACCATTCAATATAAATATGTATCCGGTTGGTGACTTAGAGTCATCCGGATCAGTGTCGAAGCTAGCATCGACCTAACCATTTACGACGAGCTCTTTGTCACCTCCATAAACGAGAAACATATCCTTGATCCTTTTCAGGTACTTCAGGATGTTCTTGACCGCTGTCCAGTGATCCACTCCTGGATTACTTTGGTATCTCCCTGCCAAACTTATGGCAAGGCACACATCAGGTCTGGTACACAACATAGCATACATGATAGAACCTATGGCTGAGGTATAGGGAATGACTTTCATTTTCTCTCTATCTTCTGCAGTGGTCGGGCTTTGAGCCTGACTCAACTTCACACCTTGTAACACAGGCAAGAACCCTTTCTTTGACTGATCCATTTTGAACTTCTTCAAAACTTTGTCAAGGTATGTGCTTTGTGAAAGTCCTATTAAGCGTCTCGATCTATCCCTATAGATCTTGACGCCCATTATGTAAGCAGGGTCACCGAGGTCTTTCATTGAAAAATTCTTATTGAAGTATCCTTTTATGCTAGCTAGAAATTCTACATCATTTCCAATCAACAATCTGTCATCCACATATAATATCAAAAATGCTACAGAGCTCCCACTCACTTTCTTGTAAATACAGGCTTCACCATAAGTCTATATAAAACCATATGCTTTGATCACCTTATCAAAGCGTATATTCCAACTCCGAGATGCTTGCACCAGTCCATAGATGGATCGCTGGAGTTTGCACACTTTGTTAGTACCTTTAGGATCGACAAAACCTTTTGGTTGCATCATATACAACTCTTCTTTAAGAAATCCATTAAGGAATGCAGTTTTGACATCCATTTGCTAGATTTCATAAAATGCGGCAATTGCTAACATGATTCGGACAGACTTAAGAATCGCTACGAGTGAGAAAATCTCATCATAGTCAACACCTTGAACTTGTCGAAAACCTTTTGCGACAAGTCGAGCTTTGTAGATAGTAACACTGCCGTCAGTGTCCGTCTTCCTCTTGAAGATCCATTTATTCTCAATGGCTTGCCGATCATCGGACAAGTCCACCAAAGTCCACACTTTGTTCTCATACATGGATCCTATCTCAGATTTCATGGCCTCAAGCCATCTGTTGGAATCTGGGCTCATCATAGCTTCTTCATAGTTTGTAGGTTCGCCATGGTCTAATAACATGACTTCCAGGACAGGATAACCGTACCACTCTGGTGCGGAACGTGCTCTGTTCGACCTACGAGGTCCAGTAGTAACTTGATCTGAAGTTCATCATCATTAGCTTCCTCTCTAGTTGGTGTAGGCATCACGAGAATGGACTTCACTGGTGTGCTACTTTCCAATTCGAGAGAAGGTACAATTACCTCATCAAGTTCTACTTTCCTCCCACTCACTTCTTTCGAGAGAAACTCCTTCTCTAGAAAGGTTCCATTCTCGGCAACAAAATCTTGCCTTCGGATCTGTGGTAGAAGGTGTACCCAATTGTTTCCTTAGGGTATCCTATGAAGGTGCACTTCTCCAATTTGGGTTTGAGCTTATCAGGTTGAAGCCTTTTGACATAAGTGTCGCAACCCCAAACTTTAAGGAACGACAACTTAGGTTTCTTGCCAAACCACAGTTCATACGGTGTCATCTCAACGGATTTAGCTGTGCCCTATTTAACGTGAATGCAGCTGTCTCTAATGCATAACCCCAAAATGATAGTGGTAAATCGGTAAGAGACATCATAGATCGCACCATATATAATAAAGTACGGTTACGACGTTCGGACACACCATTACGCTGTGGTGTTCCAGGTGGCATGATTTATGAAACTATTCCACATTGTTTTAAATGAAGGACAAACTCGTAAGTCAAATATTCACCTCCGCAATCAGATCGTAGAAACTTTATTTTCTTGTTACAATGATTCTCCACTTCGCTCTGAAATTCCTTAAACTTTTCAAATGTTTCAGACTTGTGTTTCATTAAGTAGGTATACCCATATCTTCTCAAATCATCTGTGAAGGTCTGAAAATAACGATACCCGCCGCGTGCCTCAACACTCATTGGACCGCATACATCGGTATGTATTATTTCCAATAAGTCATTGGCTCGCTCCATTGTTCCGGAGAACGGAGTTTTAGTCATCTTGCCAATGAGGCATGGTTCACAAGTATCAAATGATTCATAATCTAGTGATTCCAAATATCCATTCGTATGGAGTTTCTTCATGCGCATTACACCAATATGACCTAAACGGCAGTGCCACAAATATGTTGCAGTATCATTATCAACTTTGCATCTTTTGGCATCAATATTATGAATATGTGTAGCACTACGATCGAGATTCAATAAACCATTTATATTGTGTGTATGACCATAGAAGGTTTTATTCATGTAAAGATAACAACAATTATTCTCTGACTAAAATGAATAACCGTATCGCAATAAACATGATCCAATCATATTCACGCTCAACGCAAACACCAAATAACATTTATTTAGGTCCAACACTAGTCCCGAAGGTAGAGGGAGTGTGCGATGGTGATCTTATCAACCTTGGAAACACTTCCAACACACATCATCACCTCGCCCTTAAGTAGTCTATGTTCATTTTGCAACTCCTGTTTCGAGTTACTAATCTCAGCAACTGAACCAGTATCAAATACCCTGGGGTTACTATGAACACTAGTAAAGTACACATCAATAACATGTATATCAAATATACCTTTGTTCACTTTGCCATCCTTCTTATCCGCCAAGTATTTGGGGTAGTTCCGCTTCCAGTGACCATTCCCTTTGCAGTAGAAGCATTCAATTTCAGGCTTAGGTCTAGCTTTAGGCTTCTTCACGGGAGTGGCAACTTGCTTGTCATTCTTCTTGAAGTTCTCTTTCTTTTCCTTTGCCCTTTTTCTTGAAACTAGTGGTCTTGTTAACCATCAATACTTGATGCTCTTTCTTGATTTGTACCTTCGCCGATTTTAGCATCGCCAAGAGCTCGGGAATCTTTTCTGTTATCCCTTGCACATTGTAGTTCACCACGAGTTCTAGTAGCTTGGTGATAGTGACTAGAGAACTCTGTCGATCACTATCTTATCTGGAAGATTAACTCCCACTTGATTCAAGTGATTGTAGTACCCAGACATTCTGAGCACATGCTCACTGGTTGAGCTATTCTCCTCCATCTTGTAGGCAAAGTATTTTCAGAGGTCTCATACCTCTCGACACGAGCATGAGTCTGAAATACCAATTTCAGCTCTTGGAACATCTCATATGCTCTGTGGCGTTCAAAACATTTTTGAAGTCCCGCTTCTAAGCCGTAAAGCATGGCGCACTAAACTATTAAGTAGTCATCATATCGAGCTTGCCAAACATTCATAACGTCTGCATCTGCTCCTGCAATAGGTCTGTCACCTAGCGGTGCATCAAGGACATAATTCTTCTGTGCAACAATGAGGATAATCCTCAGATCACGGACCCAGTCCGCATTATTGCTACTATCATCTTTCACCTTATTTTTTCTCTAGGAACATATCAAAAATAAGGGAGCTATATCACGAGCTATTGATCTACAACATAGATATGCAAAACTATAAGACTAAGTTCATGATAAATTAAGTTCAATTAATCAAATTACTTAAGAACTCCCACTTAAATAGACATCCCTCAAGTCATCTAAGTGATACGTTATCCAAATCAACTAACCCATGTCCGATCATTACGTGAGATGGGGTAGTCATCAATGGTGAACATCTCTATGTTGATCATATCTACTATATGATTCACGTTCGACCTTTCGGTCTCTAGTGTTCTGAGGCCATGTCTGTACATGCTAGGCTCGTCAAGTTTAACCCAAGTATTCTGCATGTGTAAAACTGTCTTACACCCATTGTATGTGAACGTAGAGTCTATCACAACCGATCATCACGTGGTGTCTCGAAACGACGAACTGTAGCAACGGTGCATACTCAGGGAGAACACGTTTACCTTGAAATTTAGTGAAGGGATCATCTTATAGTGCTACCGTCGTTCTAAGCAAAATAAGATGCATATAAGATAAACATCACATGCAATCAAAATATGTGACATGATATGTCCATCATCATCTTGTGCTTTTGATCTCCATCTCCAAAGCATCGTCATGACATCCATCGTCACCAGCTCGACACCTTGATCTCCATCGTTGCGTCGTGGTCGTCTCGCCAACTATTGCTTCTACAACTATTGCTAACTCATAGCGATAAAGTAAAGCAATTACATGGCTTTTGCATTTCATACAATAAAGAGACAACCATAAGGCTCTTGCGGTTGCAAGATATCTTACAAAACATGATCATCACATACAATAACATATATCTCATCATGTCTTGACCATATCACATCACAACATACCCTGCAAAAACAAGTTAGACGTCCTCTACTTTGTTGTTTCATGTTTTACGTGGCTGCTACGGGTTTCTAGCAAGAACTATTCTTACCTACGGCAAAAACCACAACGGTGTTTCGTCAAGTTTGCTGTTTTAACCTTCTTCAAGGACTGGCTGCAGTCAAATTCGATTCAACTAAAGTAGGAGAAACAGACACCCGCCAGCCACCTTTAGGCAAAACTAGTTGCATGTCAGTCGGTGGAACCGGTCTCATGTGCGTGGACATGTAAGGTTGGTCCGGGCCGCTTCATTCCACAATACTGCCGAATCAAAATAAGACGTTGGTGGTAAGCAGTATGACTATCACCGCCCATAACTCTTTGTCTTCTACTCGTGCATATCATCTACGCATAGACCTGGCTCAGATGCCACTGTTGGGAAATGTAGCATGCAATTTCAAACTTTTCCTACGCTCACGCAAGATCTATCTAGGAGATGCATAGCAACTACGTACCCTCGTAGACCGTAAGCGGAAGCGTTTCACAACGCGGTTGATGTAGTCGAACTTTCTTCGCGATCCACCGATCGAGTACCGAACATACGGCACCTTCGAGTTCTGCACACGTTCAGCTCAGTGACGTCCCTCGCCTTCTTGATCCAACAAGTAGTCGAGGTAGTAGATGAGTTCCGTCAGCATGATGGTGTGGTGACGATGATGGTGAAGTGATTCGCGCAGGGCTCCGCCTAAGCACTACGAAGATATGACCGGAGGCGTAAAGTATGGAGGGGGCGTCGCACATGGCTAACAATTGATGTTCTCTGTGCTAGACATCCCCCCTCCTCATATATAGGTGGGACGGAGAGGCAAGAGGCCAAGGGGCGCCCCAAGTGGGGCCAAATCCCACTTGGGCTTCTGCCCTGGTTCGCCCCCCTTTCCTTGTATAGGCGCCAGGGGAATGAAGGGGGAGGTGGCGCCTCCCCTTTCCTTTCTCCCTTGAGGAGGGGAAGGAAGGAGGGACTTTCCCTCCCCATTTTCCTTTCCTTAGGGCTGGCTGATGTCTACTACGCAACCTTCTTCTTGTAGACGTTGTTGGGCCTCCAAGTGCAGAGGTTTGTAGGACAGTAGCAAATTTCCCTCAAATGGATGACCTAAGGTTTATCAATCCGTGGGAGGTGTAGGATGAAGATGGTCTCTCTCAAGCAAACCTGCAACCAAATAACAAAGAGTCTCTTGTGTCCCCAACACACCCACTACAATGGTAAATTGTATAGGTGCACTAGTTCAGCGAAGAGATGGTGATACAAGTGCAATATGGATGGTAGATATAGGTTTTTGTAATCTGAAAATATAAAAACAGCAAGGTAGCAAGTGGTAAAAGTGAGCGTAAACGGTATTGCAATGCTTTGAAACAAGGCCTAGGGTTCATACTTTCACTGGTGCAAGTTCTCTCAACAATAATAACATAATTGGATCATATAACTATCCCTCAACATGCAGCAAAGAGTCACTCCAAAGTCACTAATAGCGGAGAACAAACAAAGAGATTATTGTAGCGTACGAAACCACCTCAAAGTTATTCTTTCGGATCAATCTATTCAAGAGTTCGTACTAGAATAACACGTTAAGACACATATCAACCAAAACCCTAATGTCACCTAGATACTCCAATGTCACCTCAAGTATCCGTGGGTATGATTATAGGATATGCATCACACAATCTCAGATTCATCTATTCAAACAAACACAAAGTACTTCAAAGAGTGCCCCAAAGTTTCTACCGGAGAGTCAAGACAAAAACGTGTGCCAAACCCTATGCATAAGTTCACAATGTTACGGAACCCGCAAGTTGATCACCAAAACATACATCAACTATATCACGTGAATATCCCATTGTCACCACAGATAAGCACATGCAAGATATACATCAGGTGTTCTCAAATCCTTAAAGACTCAATCCGATAAGATAACTTCAAAGGGAAAACTCAATCCATTGCAAGAGAATAGAGGGGGAGAAACATCATAAGACCAACTATAATAGCAAAGCTCGCGATACATCAAGATCATGCCAAATCAAGAACACGAGAGAGAGGGAGAGAGAGGGAGAGAGAGAGAGATCAAACACATAGCTAGTGGTACATACCCTCAGCCCCGAGGGTGAACTACTCCCTCCTCATCATGGAGAGCGCTGGGATGATGAAGATGGCCACCGGAGAGGGATTCCCCCCTCCGGCAGGGTGCCAGAACGGATCTAGATTGGTTTTCGGTGGCTACAGAGGCTTGCGGCGGCGGAACTCGCGATCTAGGTTATGTTCTGGGGGTTTCTGTATATACAAGAGGTTTTGGCATCGGGGACAAATTAGGGGGGTCTCCGAGGCGGCCATGAGGTAGGGGGCGCGCCCCCACCCTCGTGGGTGCCTCGGGACTCTTCTGGCCCATCTCCGATGCTCCGTGGGCTTCTTCTGGTCCAAAAATAATCTCCGTCAATTTTCAGGTCAAATTGGACTTCCTTTGGTTTTCCTTTTCTGCGATGCTCAAAAACAAGGAAAAAACAGAAACTGGAACTGGGCTCTAGGTTAATAGGTTAGTCCCAAAAATCATATAAAATAGCATATAAATGCATATAAAACATCCTAGATGGATAATATAATAGCATGGAACAATCAAAAATTATAGATACGTTGGAGACGTATCACTGGCCGGCCTGGTGGAGGGGCGCACCAGCCCCTTGTGGGCTGTTCTGTCCCTCCCTTGGCCCATTAAGCCCATATCTTTGCCCGGGGTGCCCGGAACCCCTTCCGGTGACCCTATATGTACCCGATACCTTCCGGTGTCCGAATACCATCGTCCTATATATCAATCTTTACCTCTCAACCATTTCGAGACTCCTCGTCATGTCCGTGATCTCATCCGGGACTCCGAACAAAATTCGGTCACCAAATCACATAACTCATATAATACTATATCGTCATCGAACGTTAAGCGTGCGGACCCTATGGGTTCGAGAACTATGTAGACATGACCGAGACACCTCTCCAGTCAATAACCAATAGCGTAACCTGGATGCCCATATTGGCTCCTACATATTCTACGCAGATCTTTATCGGTCGAACCATTATGACAACATACGTAATTCCCTTTGTCCATCGGTATGTTACTTGCCCGAGATTCGATCGTCGGTATCTTCATACCTAGTTCAATCTCGTTACCGGTAATTCTCTTTACTCGTTCCGTAATACATCATCCTGCAACTAACTCATTAGTCACTTTGTTTGCAAGGCTTCTTATGATGTGTATTACCTAGATGGCCCAGAGATACCTCTCCGATACTCGGAGTGACAAATCCTAATCTCGATCTATGTCAACCCAAGAAACACCTTCGGAGATACCTGTAGAGCATCTTTATAATCACCCAGTTACGTTGTGACGTTTGATAGCACACAAGACATTCCTCTGGTATCCGGGAGTTGCATAATCTCATAGTCGACGGAATATGTATATGACATGAAGAAAGCAATAGCAATAAAACTGAACGATCAATATGCTATGCTAACGAATGGGTCTTGTCCATCACATCATTCTCCTAATGATGTGATCCCATTCATCAAATGACAGCACATGTCTATGGTTAGGAAACTTAACCATCTTTGATTAACGAGCTAGTCTAGTAGAGGCTTACTAGGGACACGGTGTTTTGTCTATGTATCCACACATGTATGAAGTATCCGGTTAATACAATTCTAGCACGAATAATAAACATTTATCATGATATAAGGAAATATAAAATAACAACTTTATTATTGCCTCTAGAGCATATTTCCTTCAAGCTTATGTCTCTTCCTCATATAAAATTGCAATAACGATTACCGGTCTAGTTATCGATTGCCTAGGGACAAATAACTTTCTTGTGAAAAAAAGCTCTCTACTAAAACCTAACTTAGTTGTTTCTTTATATAAACAGACCCTAGATTTCATTTACGTGCTCTTTATTATCTTGCAAACTTATCCTACAATACCTACAAAGTACTTCTAGTTTCATACTTGTTCTAGGTAAAGCGAACATTAAGCGTGCGTAGAGTTGTATCGGTGGTCGATAGAACTTGAGGGAATATTTGTTCTACCTTTAGCTCCTTGTCGGGTTCAACACTCTTACTTATCGAAAGAGGCTACAACTAATCCCCTATACTTGTGGGTTACAAGTGTGTCTACGTACCCTCGTAGACCGTAAACAAAAGCGTTCAGTAACGCGGTTGATGTAGTCGAACTTCTTCGCGATCCAACCGATCGAGTACCGAACGTACGACACCTCCGCGTTCAGCACACGTTCAGCTCGATGACGTCCTCGCCTTCTTGATCCAGCAAGACGGCGAAGTAGTGGACATATTCCGGCAGCACGACGGCGTGGTGATAGTGATGGTGATGCTATCTCCGCAGAGCTTCGTGTAAGCAGTACGGAAATATGACCGAGGGTGTAAACAGTGGAGGGGGGCGCCGCACACGGCTAAGAGATTGTCGTGGTTTGTGTGGTGCCCCCCTCCTACATATATATAGGTGGGGGGAGGAGCAGCCAAGGAGGCGCCCCAAGTAGGCGGAATCCTACTTGGGGTCCTTCCCTAGTGGCGCCCCTCCCCTACCATATTTGCGGGAGGGCGGAAGGAAAGGGGGGAGAGGAAAGGCAGGGGGGCCGACTCGCCCCCCTTTCCTTCTCTCCCCAAGGGTTGCAGCCTAGGAGGGGCATGCCAGCTCCTTGTGGGCTGGGGTGTCCCCCCCTTGGCCCATATGGCCCATTAACCTCCCGGGGTGTGCGGAACCCCTTCGGGTGACCCGATTTCTACCCGGAACATCCCGAAACTCTTCCGGTGTCCAAATATCATCGTCCTATATATCAATCTTTACCTACGGACCATTACGGAGATCTTGTCATGTCCGTGATGTCATCGAGGACTCCAAACAACATTCGGTCACCAAATCATATAACTCATATAACACTATATCGTCAACGGACGTTAAGCGTGAAGACCCTACGGGTTCGAGAACTATGTAGACATGACCGACACACCTCTCCGGTCAATAACCAATAGCGGAACCTGGATGCCCATATTTTCTCCTACATATTCTATGAAGATCTTTATCGGTCGAACCTTATGACAACTTGCGTAACTCCCTTTGTCCATCGGTATGTTAATTGCCCGAGATTCGATCGTCGGTATCTTCATGCCTAGTTCAATCTCGTTACAGGCAAGTCTCTTTACGCGTTCTGTAATACATCATCTTGCAACTAACTGTTTAGTCACTTTGTTTGCAAGGCTTCTCATGATGTGTATTACCGAGAGGGCCTAGAGATACCTCTCCGATACTCGGAGTGACAAATCCTAATCTCGATCTATGCTAACTCAACAAACACCTTCGGAGATACCTGTAGAGCATCTTTATGATCACCCAGTTACGTTGTGACGTTTGATAGCACACAAGGTATTCCTCCGGTATCCAGGAGTTGCATAATCTCATAGTCGACGGAATATATATTCGTCATCAAGAAAGCAATAGCAATAAACTGAACGATCAATATGCTAAGCTAACGGATGGGTCTTGTCCATCACATCATTCTCCTAGTGATGTGATCCCATTATCAAATGACAACACGTGTCTATGGTTAGGAAACCTTAACCATCTTTGATCAATGAATAAGGAACACGGTATTTGTTTATGTATTCACACATGTATTTAAGTTTCCGATCAATACAATGATAGCATGAATAATAAACCTTTATCATGAATAAGGAAATATAAAATAACAACTTTATTATTGCATCTAGGGCATATTTCCTTCAGTCTTCCACTTGCACTAGAGTCAATAATCTAGATTACATTGTAATGAATCTAACACCCATGGAGTCTTGGTACTGATCATGTTTTGATCGTGGAAGAGGCTTAGTCAATGGGTCTGCTACATTCAAATTCGTATGTATTTTGAAAATCTCTATGTCTCCATCCTTGACCTTTTCACGAATGGATTTGAAGCTCTCTTGATGTGTTTGGTTCTCTTACGAAACCTAGATTCCTTCGCCAAGGCAATTCCTCCAGTGTTGTCACAAAAGATTTTCATTGGACCCGATGCACTAGGTATTACACGCAAATCGGATATGAACTCCTTCATGCGCTTCTGAAGCAGCTATGTACTCTACTTCACACATAGATCTCGCCACGACGCTCTGCTTGGAACTGCACCAACTGACAGCTCCACCATTCAATATAAATATGTATCCGGTTGGTGACTTAGAGTCATCCGGATCGGTGTCGAAGCTAGCATCGACATAACCATTTACGACGAGCTCTTTGTCACCTCCATAAATGAGAAACATATCCTTGATCCTTTTCAGGTACTTCAGGATGTTCTTGACCGCTGTCCAGTGATCCGCTCCTGGATTACTTTGGTATCTCCCTGCCAGACTTATGGCAAGGCACACACCAGGTCTAGTACACAACATAGCATACATGATAGAACCTATGGCTGAGGCATAGGGAATGACTTTCATTTTCTCTCTATCTTCTGCAGTGGTCGGGCTTTGAGTCTGACACAACTTCACACCTTGTAACACAGGCAAGAACCCTTTCTTTGACTGATCCATTTTGAACTTCTTCAAAACTTTGTCAAGGGATGTGCTTTGTGAAAGTCCTATTAAGCGTCTCGATCTATCCCTATAGATCTTGATGCCCAATATGTAAGCAGGTTCACCGAGGTCTTTCATTGAAAAATTCTTATTGAAGTATCCTTTTATGCTATCTAGAAATTCTATATCATTTCCAATCAATAATATATCATCCACATATAATATCAGAAATGCTACAGAGCTCCCACTCACTTTCTTGTAAATACAGGCTTCTCTGTAAGTCTGTATAAAACCATATGCTTTGATCACCTCATCAAAGCATATATTCCAACTTCAAGATGCTTGCACCAGTCCATAGATGGATCGCTGGAGCTTGCATACTTTGTCGGCACCTATAGGATCGACAAAACCTTCTGATCGCATCATATACAACTCTTCTTTGAGAAATCCATTAAGGAATGCAGTTTTTACGTCCATTTGCCAGATTTCATAATCATTAAATGCGGTAATTGCTAACATGATTCGGACATACTTAGGCATCGCTACGGGTGAGAAAGTCTCATCATAGTCAACTCCTTGAACTTATCGAAAACCTTTCGCGACAAGTCGAGCTTTGGAAACAGTAACATTACCATCAGCATCAGTCTTCTTCTTGAAGATCCATTTAATCTCTATGGCTTGCCGATCATCGGGCAAGTCCACCAAAGTCCATACTTTGTTCTAATACATGTATCCTATCTCAGATTTCATGGCCTCAAGCAATTTATCAGAATCTGGGCTCATCATAGCTTCTTCATAGTTCATAGGTTCGTCTTGGTCTAATAACATGACTTCTAGGACAGGATTACCATACCACTCTGGTGCGGATCGTGCACTGGTCGACCTACGAAGTTCAGTAGTAACTTGATCTGAAGTTTCATGATCATTATCATTTGCTTCCTCTCTAGTTGGTGTAGGCATCACAAGAACGGTTTTCTGTGATGTGCTACTTTCCAATTCGAGAGAAGGTACAATTACCTCATCAAGTTCTACTTTCCTCCCACTCACTTCTTCCGAGAGAAACTCCTTCTCTAGAAAGGACCCATTCTTAGCAACAAAGATCTTGCCTTCGGATCTGTGGTAGAAGGTATACCCAATAGTTTCTTTAGGGTATCCTATGAAGATGCACTTCTCCGATTTAGGTTCGAGCTTATCTGGCTAAAGCCTTTTGACATAAGCGTCGCATCCCCAAACTTTAAGAAACGACAGCTTAGGTTTCTTGCCAAACCACAGTTCATACGGTGTCATCTCATTGGATTTAGACGGTGCCCTATTTAACGTGAATGCGGCTGTCTCTAATGCATAACCCCAAAACGATAGTGGTAAATTGGTAAGAGACATCATAGAACGCACCATATCTAATAAAGTACGATTACGACGTTCAGACACACCCTTATGCTGTGGTGTTCCGGGTGGCGTGAGTTGTAAAACAATTCCACATTATTTTAAATGAAGGCCAAACTTGTAACTCAAATATTCGCCTCCGCGATCAGATCGTAGAAACTTTATTTTCTTGTTACGATGATTCTCCACTTCACTCTGAAATTCTTTGAACTTTTCAAATGTTTCAGACTTGTGTTTCATCAAGTAGATATACCCATACCTACTCAAATCATCTGTGAAGGTTAGAAAATAACGATACCCATCGTGTGCTTAAACACTCATCGGACCGCATACATCGGTATGTGTTATTTCCAGTAAGTCATTAGCTTGCTCCATTGTTCCGGAGAACGGAGTTTTAGTCATCTTGCCCATGAGGCATGGTTCGCAAGTATCAAATGATTCATAATCAAGTGATTCCGAAAGTCCATCCGCATGGAGTTTCTTCATGCGCTTTACACCAATATGACCTAAATGGTAGTGCCACAAGTATGTTGCACTATCATTATCAACTTCTCATCTTTTGGCATCAATATTATGAATATGTGTATCACTACGATCGAGATTCAACAAGAATAGACCATTCATCAAGGGTGTATGACCATTAAAGGTATTACTCATATAAATATAACAACTAGTATTCTCCGATTTAAATGAATAATCGTCTCGCAATAAACAAGATCCAAATATAATGTTCAAGCTCAACGCAGGCACCAAATAACAATTATTGAGGTCTAAAACTAATCCTGAAGGTAGATGTAGAGGTAGCGTGCCGACGGCGATCACATCGACCTTGGAACCATTCCCGACACGCATCGTCACCTCGTCCTTAGCCAATCTTTGTTTATTCCATAGCTCCTGTTTCGAGTTACAAATATGAGCAACCGAACCAGTATCAAATATCCAGGCGCTACTGTCGGTGTCAAGACCGGCGGATCTCGGGTAGGGGGTCCCGAACTGTGCGTCTGAGGTCGATGGTAACAGGAGACAGGGAACACAATGTTTACCCAGGTTCGGGCCCTCTCTATGGAGGTAATACCCTACTTCCTACTTGGTTGATCTTGATGAATATGAGTATTACAAGAGTTGATCTACCACGAGATCGTAATAGCTAACACCCTAGAAGTCTAGCCTGTATGATTGTGATTATGATTCTTCTTTGTACGGACTAAGCCCTCCGGTTTATATAGACACCGGATGGGACTAGGGTTGTACAAAGTCGGTTACAGAGAAAGGAATCTTCATATTTGGATGCCAAGCTTGCCTTCCACGCCAAGGAGAGTCCCATCCGGACACGGGAGAAAGTCTTCGGTCTTCGTATCTTCACAGCCCATCAGTCTGGCCCATGTCTAACAGGTTGGACGCCCGAGGACCCCTTAGTCCAGGACTCCCTCAGTAGCCCCTGAACTAGGCTTCAATGACGAGGTGTCCGGCGCGCAGATTGTCTTCGGCATTGCAAGGCGGGTTCCTTCTCCGAATACTCCACCACAGTCTTCGGACGCAACGAGCGTGTCCGGCTCTGCAAAACAAATCCCACACACAACCGCAGAGAGTATAATATTTCACGAGTCCCATCCGCTGACAACTTTTGGTAATGTGATACCACGTCATTACCCGGTCATTATTTCGAACCATTTTTCGGCCTGCCGCTTCGAGATGCGGTCTCATTGGCACGTCTTGTCAAAGCAGAGGTCGTGTCCCCTTATTGCGGGATCCTCATCAATACGGGCATGGGTAATCTAACTGTGCCGTTTGCACAGCCCTTGGGAACGGGCGAGTGGGGAGGCGCTTGATATTCACTGCCTTTATAAGGAGATAAGGATTCCCTTCTTTCACCCACGCCTTCTCTCTATCTTTGTCCTCCCATTCTCGAGCTCCAGTGCCCAAGTCCTCATCTTTTCCGCCTTGAGAAAGCACTCGACCATGTCCGGATCTGGAGCGCAAGGCAAGTGGATGGCCTCCTCCGTCAAGGAGAAGGACATCATCAAGCTTCGGGAGGCCGGGTACCTGGCAAAGGAAATCTCCCACCGGCTCCCGGCCAAGGGGCAGATCATCCCCACCCCGAAGCCCAATGAGAGGGTGGTGTTCATCCCCCACTTCGTCCGCGGGTTAGGGTTTCCTCTCCACCCTTTCGTCCGTGGACTAATGTTCTATTACGGGCTAGATTTCCATGATCTAGCCCCAAACTCCTTCCTCAACATCTCGGCATTCATTGTCGTGTGTGAGGCCTTCCACCGCATTCCACCCCACTTCGGACTGTGGCTTAAGATCTTCAACGTGAAGCCGAAGGTGGTGGATGGCCAACACGTGGAGTGCGGAGGCGCCATGGTGAGCAAGCTTCCCAATGTCACATCGCCCAAGGGTACTTTTGTGGAGACCGTAAGAGTGGCAGAAACTGTGGTTCTATATCATAGAGCCCCGCGACGCCACCTGGGTCGCGGCTCCCGAATTCAAGTCCGGAGCTCCAATGCGGCTCACCTCCTGGCTAGAGAAGGGCCTGAATTGGTCTTCATCAGATGAGCTGACGGCGCTGCAAACGCGCATCCAGAGTATGGTGGACAAGAACATCAAGCTTGTCAATGTGATCCAGGTGATGCTAGTTCTCCGGATCCTTCCATGCCAGAGCCGGACTTGCCACTTATGGGAGTTCGATCCGGCCGAGCACCAGACCTTGCTACGGTTCTACGGAACCACGCACGAAGATATCTGGAAGGTGCTCTTCAAGGGCAACGAGACGCCACCGGAGACGACCGAAGACCGTGGGCATGCCCTGGCACATCCCGCCAGTGCGGTAACTTTTTCATGTTTCAAGGTGTATCTTTTACTTGCTTGTTCAGGTAAGATATCTAAGTATCACCATTTATTATTATTTTTCAGGGCTGGACAAAGAAGGCGGAGCGGATTCGATGTCCAGCTCTGCTGCCCGAGGAGCCAGCAATTCCTCTTCTGACGAAGATGCTGGTCCCGGCGCCTTACAAGGCGCCGGAGAAGAAGGCCAAGGGGCCCGAAGTGGCCTCCGCCGCAAGGGTGCTTTGGACATGACGTCCAAAGACAACGATACTCACTCCTCCTCCGCCGAAGACGACAACGAGGAGGAGGAAGAAAGCAGCTCCCCCCTCCCTAAGGGGGGAAGGAAGAAGAGGGCAGCCTCCACAAATCTGGAGGCAGAGGCGTCCAAGAGGGGGAAGGCCTCCTTCGCGGATAACTCCGCGTGGGACGTTGACAGTAGCCCAGAGCCGCGCCCCCGAGAGAAGCCCCTGGCCGCATCGTGAGTACTGAAAAACTCTGATGCGTCCATATATCCGGCCTCTCTACTTCACAGTTTTAACATGTTGAATTATGCAATTGCAGTCCGGCCCACGACAGCTCCCTGCGATCCTCATCGGGGGATTCGCTGGATTCAAAGGCGATGGCCAGCGAGTCGCCACCGATGGCTCACTCTCCCCAGGCCAAGGATGACGCCGAGGTGCTGTCCCGAAGGACCTTCCCCGCCCAGGGAGAGGTTCAGGAGGTTGTCAAGGTGGCGCCAGAGGATGACTCCTCGGCCGCCGGACACATGGGGGAGAAAGCCCCCATGAAGACTGGCGATGGGGGCCATATCCAATTCGGCCCCCAGCCGGATACCATCCCGGAGACCTACACGACTCCGGGGCCAAGCGAGCAGCCTCCTCCAAAGGGAGGAGGTGTGCCTATTCCGCTGGTGACCTCTGTCCAACCAGAGGCACCGGATAATCTGTTGGAAGCTCTACGAGGCGCTTACATTGTGGAGGAACACCGTATCCTTATGGGTACGGTGGTTGAGAGGGTTCAGTCCGTCAAGAGCGGACTGACCGAAGCCTGCACCAGCCTGCTGACAGGCTTTGAGGTAAGCGACACAAAAGAAAAAGTCATAGTATGGACAGTAGCCCCTGAGACACTGTGCGGTGTTCGGAAAGAAAAGCCGGACAGAGGATCAAGTAATTTTCGCAGGAAACTAACTAAATATGTCTTATGTGAATAAGCAGGCGTCATTGCTGGCCGCAACCTCTCATGCCGCTGAGGTCTCTGGACTAAAGCATAGTCTGGAGCGGGCCGAAGAAGAGCTCGGCCATGTGAAAAGGCAGCTGGAGGATAAGCAAGGTATGTGGTAACTTGATGTATATTCGGAAAGAATGAATGATGTGTATCGACTGTAGTGCCATGATATTTGTAGGAGCGGCGACCGAGGTCGAGGTCCTTAAAAAGGCGCTGGTCGAGGCCGAGGACAAAGCTGCCAACGAACAAGCCGCCTGTAAGAAGCACGAGGCCAGGCTTAATGAGGTCCAGCAAGAGCTCCAAGATGCCATAAAGAAATGCGAGTCCTTGAAGTGCGATGTTTCGGCTCAAGAGACCGAGCTCGCCAAGGCTCGCCAAAGCGCGGAAGAGGCCCGGGTTGAAGCCCAGGCCGCTCTCCAGGAGATTCAGGAGGCCAAGAAAATCGCGGCGGGTAAGGCTTTTAGTACGCAAAGCAAGTATGTGAAGAAGAGGTATATCTTACTAACCCGGATTTGGAGTTCTCCAGGGGCGTTTGCGGATCTGCCGCGCAGTGTTTCTGACGCCGCGGAATTCTTCCGAGTCGAAGAGGGGAGCTCAACAGAGAAGCTGTTCTGGTCGCAATACCTTGTGCCAGAACATCCGGTGCCCCTTAGCGACCAGCTAAAACAGCTGGTCGAATTGCATAGGGTGGCCGAACTAGCCATGAAGGATTTAATAATCCGGCTGTGGCCTGCAGAAGCTATACCCAGCAGCTACTTCGGGCTCGTGAAGCGGCTGGTCAATGCCTGCCCCCGTCTTGATGTTATCAAGCGATCGGTCTGCATCGAGGGTGCGCGGATGGCCTTCGCCTGTGTCAAGGTGCAGTGGGCGAAGATGAACACCGGCAAGCTCGTGACCGAGGGACCACCCGAGGGCAAGGAGCACCGCACGCCCGAGCTATATTTTGACAATGTCCTGGAGGGATCCCGCATTGTGGCGGGGCAATGTGCGAAAGATGTGATCTTTGAATGAATACATTCATATTGTCTCGCCTTGTATTATGAAACAAAGTCAATTATGTAATATAATGCTTGTTAAAATTTTACCTCCTGTGCGGCCGTGTATATGAAATTTTGAGAGTTGGCCATTCATCGGCTTCAGCCCCCACGTAGGTAGTACGGGGGTGTTCGGGGTGGAATCTAAACACTCTTGATCCAATTTGTTTGGTCCTTGAAGGAGGTGTTTAGCGCAACGAACCAGGCAATCGGACTATGTGGCTTTATCACCCTCACTTAGCCATAGGAGTTCTATAATGAAAATTTAGGCGCAGCCCCTAGTATCCGAACTAGGGTACTGTAAATACCTGATCGGGTAAGAGCCGATTCATCGCATGATGCGGAAAAAAAATCGCTAAAGATTTGAAACCTCCGAAGAGCTGACCAGCTCTCGCCGCATCATGACAGTCAGTTTTTGGCTTTCTCTACTGAGGTGCTCATCTAGATAAACCAGGACACAATCGCAGTAGTTCTCCCTTTGCTACCCTAGCCGATATAGCGGAACGTAAGGTAGTAAGCACAGGAGCCAAGCAACCCAACTATTGACCAAAGACATGATTCGGAGCCAATGCATATAATGCTAAATTGGGGGTGCCGAGCTATATTGTAAAAAGTGTTCGGACTTTGTTGCTGTGTTATGGGTCGCCATGAAGCCCCTGGCAGATTAAAGCATACCAAAGTGTACGGGTGCGACTTCGGAAGATTACCAAAGAAGGAAAAAGGGAGTAGTAAGCTAGTGCCACAGAAGTTGGGCCGCAAACTGTTTCCATTATAGTTTGATTAATACGTCAAAGCGTATCTGCACAAGTGGTGCAATAGGCAACCATGCTACTTAACATGCCACAACCAAGGGAGAGCTACGTGTGGGTCCTGAAAGCAGGTAGAGTGATCGTTAAAGAGACCACCTAGGAATTCCCTTGTACGCCAGCGCTTCTTGCCATCTTGGTGTATCCGTCCTGTTGAGAGGACCGATGATCAGGTCGTCGGAAGAAGCCTGCGGAAAAGAAACCTGAAAAGGATAAAAAAAGAAAAATTGAAAGTATGTGTGTCCAGGAGCGGTCGAGCCATAGTATGGATCACAAGCTAGTTATGCCTCTATCTATGCCCATGGTATTTTGCGTGCGTAGTTATGTACGCGTGGTACAAAGGCTGCCACTTGGTTGAGACTGGGACGGAGGCCAAATTGTTAATCGAGCTCTTGACGAGCTGCGCTGTCCTGCTGCAGAGTAGTCCGGACTCGTTTCACAGTGTCCGAGAGCTCGGCCGACGAATTAAGGTTCTGCTTGAAAAGGCCGCTCTGTACTTCTGCTGCTAACACAGCGGTGTGCTCCTCGGTACGGAGGGAGAGTTCCGTGTTTCCATTGACTGTTATGATGCCGCGTGGTCCGGGCATCTTGAGCTTAACATAAGCGTAGTGTGGCACCGCGTTGAAGCGCGCAAATGCGGTTCGTCCAAGCAGTGCATGATAGCCGCTGCGAAAGGGGACGATATCGAAGATCAGCTCTTCGCTTTGAAAATTGTCCGAGGATCCGAAGACAACCTCGAGGGTGATTGAGCCCGTACAGCGGGCCTCTACACCTGGTATGACTCCTTTAAAGGTAGTCCTTGTGGGCTTAATTCTTGAGGGGTTAATGCCCATTTTGCGTGCTGTATCCTGATAGGGCAGGTTCAGGCTGCTACCACTGTCCATGAGGACTCGCGTGAGGTGGAAACCATCAATGATTGGGTCGAGGACTAGTGCGGCTGAACCGCCATGAAGGATACTAGTCGGATGGTCTCTGCGATCAAAAGTGATCGGACAGGAAGACCATGGGTTGAATTTTGGGGCGACTGGCTCCATCGCATAGACGTCCCTGAGCGCGCGCTTGCGTTCCCTCTTGGGGATGTGGGTAGCGTATATCATGTTCACCGTTTTGACCTGAGGGGGAAACTTCTTCTATCCCCCTGTGTTCGGTGGCCGAGGCTCCTCGTCATCGTCCTCGCTTTGCGACGCCTTCTCCTTGTTCTCGTCATTTAACTTGCCGGCCTGTTTAAAAACCCAACAATCTCTGTTGGTATGGTTGGCTGGTTTTTCTGGGGTGCCATGGATCTGGCACGGACGATCAAGTATGCGGTCCAAGCTGGATGAGCCCGAATTGTTCTTTTGGAACAGCTTCTTCCGCTGGCCGGACTTGGAGCCACTAAATCCAGCGTTGACCGCCGTGTCATCGGTATTATCACCGTTGTTTTGACGCTTGTGCCTATTGCGTCGAGGCTTGCCGTTGCTATTCCTGGCTTCCGCAGTGCCAGGGTCACTTACATTGTTGTTGCTACGGGCTAGCCAGCTATCTTCGCCCGCGCAAAAGCGGGTCATAAGCAAGCTTCAAAATATTGGATATCGGGTCCGTATCGGTTTGGCTTTGACATATCGGATGTCGGATATCGGGTGATATATCGGACGATATGTAGATATATCGGTCTCTAGTTTTTTTTCATTATTCTTGTTCAAAACATTTTTTAGTAAAAGAAAATGTATGATGTCAATGCTTTAACATAGTACTTTTAGATTCCTAGTTTATTGATTTGTTTATTAAGAAACTATTAAGGAAAGATTCACAAAATCCTTACTCTATGATTAAAAACAGTATGATATATATGCATTTGTATGAAACATTGTCAATGACTTCGATAATATATAATGAAGTTGTAAATGCAAAATCTTATTTCACTACTATCCAATAAATAATTGTTGTCATCTACGTATCGTTCTATATCGCTGGACATATCGGGCTAGATATCGGCCATATCGGTCGATATTTCGATCCATATCGGATGATATGTTGGAAAATGATATTTGCAAAATGATATGTTATGTTTATATCGGTGGAGCCCCAAAAGTGATATATCGGCCTATATATCGGTCGTATCAGCCTAGATTTAAAAGCTTGGTCATAAGTGTCGTAAGGGCTGACATGGACTTCGGCTTTTCTTGGCTGAGGTGTCGGGCGAGCCATTCATCTCGGATGCTGTGTTTAAAGGCCGCCAGGGCTTCGGCATCCGGACAGTCGACGATCTGGTTCTTTTTGGTTAAGAACCTAGTCCAGAATTTCCTGGCTGACTCTCCGGGCTGTTGAATTATGTGACTTAAGTCATCGGCATCCGGAGGTCGAACATATGTACCTTGGAAGTTGTCAAGGAAGGCCTCTTCCAAGTCCTCCTAGCTGTCGATGGAGTTTTCGGGCAGACTGTTCAACCAGTACCGGGCTGGTCCTTTGAGTTTTAGTGGGAGGTATTTGATGGCATGGAGATCATCGCCGCGGGCCATATGAATGTGAAGAAGAAAATCCTCGATCCATACCGCGGGGTCTATTGTCCCATCGTATGATTTGATGTTTACGGGTTTGAACCCTTCAGGGAATTCGTGCTCCATTACCTCGTCAGTGAAGCAAAGGGGGTGTGCGGCACCTCTGTATCGGGCCACGTCACGACGTAGCTCGGATGGAGTTCGTCTGCGGTTCTCGGCCGGGGCGTGAGTATGATTGTTGCGTCCGGCTAGATAGCCGTTGTCGCGTGTCGGGGCGCGTCCCCGTGATCCATAGATCGATCTGTTCTGACCTATTCTACTGTCCAAGCCCTGCCGCAGGTCATAGGTATGTCCCCGAGCTGTTTTATCTCTGCCTTTACGGTGAGGTGGGGCGGGCTGGTGTTCGGCTTGATATGCCGCTTTGTCCCGACCACGTGGTGGTCGGTTAGCCGCATTGCGCGATGATGGTACGGGCTCCAGCGCCTCATCATCGAACTGAGGCAGTAATTTACGCTTCGGGTAACTTTTGGCTGGGCGCTTGAGGCCGTATTCCTCGGCTGCCAGGACATCCGTCCATCTATCGTTTAGCAGATCTTGATCAGCTTGAAGCTGCTGCTACTTCTTTTTCAGGCTCCTTGCAGTGGCTATTAGCCGGCGCTTAAAGCGCTCCTGCTCGAGAGGTTCCTCAGGCACGATAAAATCCTCGTTGCCGAGGCTCACCTCCTCCTTGGAGAGCGGAAGATAATTACTGTCCTCCGAGTCTTCGTGTATGGTCTGTTCATCAGGGCTAACTTGTCCATCTTCCCAATCGTCCTGTTCGGCAGTTTGTTCGTCGGGGTCTTCTCTGTCTTCGGCATCGTCGGGAGTGTTATCGTCTCCTATGCCGGTATTGCTATTTTTTCCACGACGTGACTTATAGTGGCGCCGTTGACGCCGGCGTTTTGGCTGTGTCTCAAGAGGTTTATCCTCGACTGGATCTTCTTTGTCATCGTCGTTGGTTCTTTTAGGTGTGTCCACCATGTACACGTCGTACGAAGAAGTGGTCGTCTAGTGTCCGGTAAACGGCGGGTTTTGGCCCTGCTCCTCATCGGCATCGTCGTCCATACCGTCGATGTCTTCAGAGCCGTAATCGAGCATGTCGGTTAAGTCCTCGACAGTGGCTATGAAGTGGGCGGTGGGTGGGAAGCGAAATTCTCCGTCATCAGCCTCCAGTTCGAACCGGATATAATTCGGCTGTGAGTCCCCCGCTAAGGAGAGTGTTTTTAATGAGTTTAGCACGTCGCCTAAAGACGAGTGTCGGAAGATGTTCGCGGAGCTGAATTCGACGATCGACGCCCGATCAAGCTCATCGTGCGCGGACGGACTGTTGGGGAACATAGTAATTTCAAAAATTTCCTACGCACACGCAAGATCATGGTGATGCATAGCAACGAGAGGGGAGAGTGTTGTCCACGTACCCACGTAGACCGACAGCGGAAGCGTTATCACAACGCGGTTGATGTAGTCGTACGTCTTCACGATCCGACCGATCAAGTACCGAACGCACGGCACCTCCGAAGTTCTACACACGTTCAGCTCGATGACGTCCCTCGAACTCCGATCCAACCGAGTGTTGAGGGAGAGTTTCGTCAGCACGACGGCGTGGTGACGATGATGATATTCCACCGACGCAGGGCTTCGCCTAAGCTCCGCGACTGTATTATCGAGGTGTAATCTGGTGGAGAGGGGCACCGCACACGGCTAAAATATCGTATATCAAGTGTGTCCATGGGGTGCCCCCTGCCCCCATATATCAATGAGCAAGGGAGGAGGAGGCCGGCCCTAGGAGGGGGCGCACCAAGTGTGGAGTCCTACTAGGACTCCCTAGTCCTAGTAGGATTCCACCTCCCATATGGAATAGGAAAAGAGGAAGGGAAAAAGAGAAGGAAGGAAGGGGACGCCCCCCTTCCCTAGTCCAATTCGGACCAGACCAAGGGGAGGGGTGCGGCCACCCTTGAGGCCCTTTTCCTTCTTTCCCGTATGGCCCAATAAGGCCCAATACGTATTCCCGTAACTCTCCGGTACTCCGAAAAATACCCGAATCACTCGGAACCTTTCCGAAGTCCGAATATAGTCGTCCAATATATCGATCTTTACGTCTCGACCATTTCGAGACTCCTCGTCATGTCCCCGATCTCATCCGGCACTCCGAACTCCTTCGGTACATCAACATACATAAACTCATAATAAAACTGTCATCGTAACTTTAAGCGTGTGGACCCTTTGGGTTCGAGAACTATGTAGACATGACCGAGACACCTCTCCGGTCAATAACCAATAGCGGGACCTGGATGCCCATATTGGCTCCCACATATTCTACGAAGATCTTTATCGGTCAGACCGCATAACAACATACGTTGTTCCCTTTGTCATCGGTATGTTACTTGCCCGAGATTCGATCGTCGGTATCTCGATACCTAGTTCAATCTCGTTACTGGCAAGTGTCTTTACTCATTCCGTAATACATCATCCCGCAACTAACTCATTAGTCACAATGCTTGCAAGGCTTATAGTGATGTGCATTACTGAGTGGGCCCAGAGATACCTCTCAGACAATCGGAGTGACAAATCCTAATCTTGAAATACGCCAACCCAACAAGTACCTTTGGAGACACCTGTAGAGCACCTTTATAATCACCCAGTTATGTTGTGACGTTTGGTAGCACACAAAGTGTTCCTCCGGTAAACGGGAGTTGCATAATCTCATAGTCATAGGAACATGTATAAGTCATGAAGAAAGCAATAGCAACATACTAAACGATCGGATGCTAAGCTAACGGAATGGGTCAAGTCAATCACGTCATTCTCCTAATGAGGTGATCCCGTTAATCAAATGACAACTCATGTCTATGGCTAGGAAACATAACCATCTTTGATTAACGAGCTAGTCAAGTAGAGGCATACTAGTGACACTCTGTTTGTCTATGTATTCACACATGTATTATGTTTCCGGTTAATACAATTCTAGCATGAATAATAAACATTTATCATGATATAAGGAAATATATAATACTTTATTATTGCCTCTAGGGCATATTTCCTTCAGTCTCCCACTTGCACTAGAGTCAATAATCTAGTTCACATCGCCATGTGATTTAACATCAATAATTCACATCACCATGTGATTAACACCCATAGTTCACATCTCTATGTGACCAACACTCAAAGGGTTTACTAGAGTCAATAATCTAGTTCACATCGCTATGTGATTAACACCCAAAGAGTACTAAGGTGTGATCATGTTTTGATTGTGAGATAATTTTAGTCAACGGGTCTGTCACATTCAGATCCGTAAGTATTTTGCAAATTTCTATGTCTACAATGCTCTGGACGGAGCTACTCTAGCTAATTGCTCCCACTTTCAATATGTATCTAGACCGAGACTTAGAGTCGTCTAGATTTAGTGTCAAAACTTGCATCGACGTAACCCTTTACGACGAACCTTTTGTCACTTCCATAATCGAGAAACATTTCCTTATTCCACTAAGGATAATTTTGACCGCTGTCCAGTGATCTACTCCTAGATCACTATTGTACTCCCTTGCCAAAATCAGTGTAGGGTATACAATAGATCTGGTACATGGCATGGCATACTTTATAGAACCTATGGCCAAGGCATAGGGAATGACTTTCATTCTCTTTCTATCTTCTGACGTGGTCGGGCTTTGAGTCTTACTCAATTTCACACCATGTAACACAGGCAAGAAACTCTTTTCTTTGACTGTTCTATTTTGAACTACTTCAAAATCTTGTTAAGGTATGTACTCATTGAAAAAACTTATCAAGCGTCTTGATCTATCTCTATAGATCTTGATGCTCAATATGTAAGCAGCTTCACCGAGGTCTTTCTTTGAAAAACTCCTTTCAAACACTCCTTTATGCTTTGCAGAATAATTCTACATTATTTCCGATCAACAATATGTCATTCACATATACTTATCAGAAATGCTGTAGTGCTCCCACTCACTTTCTTGTAAATACAGGCTTCACCGCAAGTCTGTATAACACTATATCCTTTGATCAACTTATCAAAGTGTATATTCCAACTCCGAGAAGCTTGCACCAGTCCATAGATGGATCGGTGGAGCTTGCATATTTTGTTAGCACCTTTAGGATTGCCAAAACCTTCTGGTTGCATCATATACAACTCTTCTTTAATAAATCCATTAAGGAATGCAGTTTTGTTTATCCATTTGTCATATTTCATAAAATGCGGCAATTGCTAACATGATTCAGACAGACTTAAGCATAGATACGAGTGAAAAACTCTCATCGTAGTCAACACCTTGAACTTGTCGAAAAACCTTTTTGCGACAATTCTAGCTTTGTAGATAGTAACACTACTATCAGCGTCCGTCTTCCTCTTGACGATCCATTTATTCTCAATTGCTTGCCGATCATCGGGCAAGTCAACCAAAGTCCACACTTTGTTCTCATACATGCATCTCATCTCAGATTTCATGGCCTCAAGCCATTTTGCGGAATCTGGGCTCACCATCGCTTCTTCATAGTTCATAGGTTCGTCATGGTCTAGTAACATAACCTCCAAAACAGGATTATCGTACCACTCTGGTGCGGATCTTACTCTGGTTTCCTACGAGGTTTGGTAGTAACTTGATCTGAAGTTACATGATCGTCATCATTAACTTCCTCACTATTTGGTGTAGGAGTCACAGGAACAGATTTCTGTGATGAACTACTTTCCAATAAGGGAGCAGGTACAGTTACCTCATCAAGTTCTACTTTCCTCCCACTCACTTCTTTCGAGAGAAACTCCTTCTCTAGAAAGGATCCATACTAAGCAACGAATGTCTTGCCTTCGGATCTGTGATAGAAGGTGTACCCAACTGTCTCCTTTGGGTATCCTATGAAGACACATTTCTCCGATTTGGGTTTGAACTTATCAGGATGAAACTTTTTCACATAAGCATCGCAACCCCAAACTTTAAGAAACGACAACTTTGGTTTCTTGCCAAACCACAGTTCATAAGGCGTCGTCTCATCGGATTTTGATGGTGCCCTATTTAACGTGAATGTAGCTGTCTCTAATGCATAACCCCAAAACGATAGTGGTAAATTGGTAAGAGACATCATAGATTGCACTATATCCAATAAAGTACGTTTATGACGTTCGGACACACCATTATGCTGTGGTGTTCCAGGTGGCGTGAGTAGTGAAACTATTTCACATTGTTTTAACTGAAGGCCAAACTCGTAACTAAAATACTCTTCTCCACGATCAAATCGTAGAAACTTTATTTTCTTGTTACGATGATTTTCGCTTCACTCTGAAATTATATGAACTTTTCAAATGTTTCAGACTTCTGTTTCATTAAGTAGATATACCCATATCTGCTCAAATCATCTGTGAAGGTCAGAAATTAATGATACCCGCTACGAGCCTCAACACTCATCGGATCGCATACATCAGTATGTATGATTTCCAACAAATCTGTTGCTCTCTCCATAGTTCCGGAGAACGGCGTTTTAGTCATCTTGCCCATGAGGCATGGTTCGCAAGCATCAAGTGATTCATAATCAATTGATTCCAAAATCCCATCAGTATGGAGTTTCTTCACGCGCTTTACACCAATATGACCTAAACGGCAGTGCCACAAATAAGTTGCACTATCATTATTAACTTTGCATCTTTTGGCTTCAATATTATGAATATGTGCATCACTACGATCGAGATCCAACAAACCAATTTCGTTGGTGTGTATGACCATAGAAGGTTTTTTATTCATGTAAACAGAACAACAATTGTTCTCTAACTTAAATGAATAACCGTATTGCAATAAACATGATCAAATCATATTCATGCTCAACGCAAACACCAAATAACACTTATTTAGTTTCAACACTAATCCCGAAAGTACAGGGAGTGTGCGATGATGATCATATCAATCTTGGAACTACTTCCAACAAACATCGTCACCTCGCCTTTTACTAGTCTCTGTTTATTCTGCAACTCCCGTTTCGAGTTACTACTCTTAGCAACTGAACCAGTATCAAATACCGAGGGGTTGCTATAAACACTAGTAAAGTACACATCAATAACATGTATATCCAATATACCTTTGTTCACTTTGCCATCCTTCTTATCCACCAAATAGTTGGGGTAGTTCCGCTTCCAGTTGACCAGTCCCTTTGCAGTAGAAGCACTTAGTCTCAGGCTTAGGTACAGACTTGGGCTTCTTCACTTGAGTAGCAACTTGCTTGCCGTTCTTTTGAAGTTCCCCTTCTATCCCTTTGCCCTTTTCTTGAAACTAGTGGTCTTGTTAACCATCAACACTTGATGCTCTTTCTTGATTTCTACCTTCGTCGATTTCAGCATCGCGAAGAGCTCGGGAATTACTTTCGTCATCCCTTACATACTATAGTTCATCACGAAGTTCTACTAACTTGGTGATGGTGACTAGAGAATTCTGTCAATCACTATTTTATCTGGAAGATTAACTCCCACTTGATTCAAGCGATTGTAGTACCCAGACAATCTGAGCACATGCTCACTAGTTGAGCGATTCTCCTCCATCTTTTAGCTATAGAACTTGTTGGAGACTTCATATCTCTCAACTCGGGTATTTGCTTGAAATATTAACTTCAACTCCTGGAACATCTCATATGGTCCATGACGTTCAAAACGTCTTTGAAGTCCCGATTCTAAGCCGTTAAGCATGGTGCACTAAACTATCAAGTAGTCATCATATTGAGCTAGCCAAACGTTCATAACGTCTGCATCTGCTCCTGCAATAGGTCTGTCACCTAGCGGTGCATCAAGGACATAATTTTTCTGTGCAGCAATGAGGATAATCCTCAGATCACGGATCCAATCCGCATCTTTGCTACTAACATCTTTCAACATAATTTTTCTCTAGGAACATATCAAAAATAAACACAGGGAAGCAACAACGCGAGCTATTGATCTACAACATAATTTGCAAAATACTATCAGGACTAAGTTCATGATAAATTTAAGTTCAATTAATCATATTACTTAAGAACTCCCACTTAGATAGACATCCCTCTAATCCTCTAAGTGATCACGTGATCCATATCAACTAAACCATGTCCGATCATCACGTGAGATGGAGTAGTTTCAATGGTGAACATCACCACGTTGATCATATCTACTATATGATTCACGCTCGACCTTTCGGTCTCTGTGTTCTGAGGCCATATCTGTACATATGCTAGGCTCGTCAAGTTTAACCTGAGTATTCCGCGTGTGCAACTGTTTTGCACCCGTTGTATTTGAACGTAGAGCCTATCACACCCGATCATCACGTGGTGTCTCAGCACGAAGAACTTTTGCAACGGTGCATACTCAGGGAGAACACTTTTATCTTGAAATTTTAGTGAGAGATCATCTTATAATGCTACCGTCAATCAAAGCAAGATAAGATGCATAAAGGATTAACATCACATGCAATCAATATAAGTGATATGATATGGCCATCATCATCTTGTGCTTGTGATCTCCATCTCCGAAGCACCGTGCTCGTGATCTCCATCTCCGAAGCACCGTCATGATCACCATCGTCACCGGCGCGACACCTTGATCTCCATCGTAGTATCGTTGTCGTCTCGCCAACTTATTGCTTTTACGACTATCGCTACCGCTTAGTGATAAAGTAAAACTATTACATGGCGATTGCATCTCATACAATAAAGCGACAACCATATGGCTCCTGCCAGTTGCCGATAACTCGGTTACAAAACATGATCATCTCATACAACAAATTATATCACATCATGTCTTGACCATATCACATCACAACATGCCCTGCAAAAACAAGTTAGACATCCTCTACTTTGTTGTTGCATGTTTTACGTGGCTGCTACGGGCTTAGCAAGAAACGTTCTTACCTACGCATCAAAACCACAACGATAGTTTGTCAAGTTGGTGTTGTTTTAACCTTCGCAAGGATCGGGCATAGCCACACTCGGTTCAACTAAAGTGAGAGAGACAGACACCCGCCAGTCACCTTTAAGCAACGAGTGCTCCGAACGGTGAAACCAGTCTCGCGTAAGCGTACGCGTAATATCGGTCCGGACCGCTTCATCTCACAATACCGCTGAACCAAAGTATGACATGCTGGTAAGCAGTATGACTTATATCGCCCACAACTCACTTGTGTACTACTCGTGCATAGCATCAACGCATAAAACCTGGCTCGGATGCCACTGTTGGGGAACGTAGTAATTTCAAAAATTTCCTACGCACACGCAAGATCATGGTGATGCATAGCAACGAGAGGGGAGAGTGTTGTCCACGTACCCACGTAGACCGACAGCGGAAGCGTTATCACAACGCGGTTGATGTAGTCGTACGTCTTCACGATCCGACCGATCAAGTACCGAACGCACGGCACCTCCGAAGTTCTACACACGTTCAGCTCGATGACGTCCCTCGAACTCCGATCCAGCCGAGTGTTGAGGGAGAGTTTCGTCAGCACGACGGCGTGGTGACGATGATGATGTTCCACCGACGCAGGGCTTCGCCTAAGCTCCGCGACTGTATTATCGAGGTGTAATCTGGTGGAGAGGGGCACCGCACACGGCTAAAATATCGTATATCAAGTGTGTCCATGGGGTGACCCCTGCCCCTGTATATCAAGGAGCAAGGGAGGAGGAGGCCGGCCCTAGGAGGGGGCGCACCAAGTGTGGAGTCCTACTAGGACTCCCTAGTCCTAGTAGGATTCCACCTCCCATATGGAATAGGAAAAGAGGAAGGGAAAAAGAGAAGGAAGGAAGGGGGCGCCCCCCTTCCCTAGTCCAATTCGGACCAGACCAAGGGGAGGGGTGCGGCCACCCTTGAGGCCCTTTTCCTTCTTTCCCGTATGGCCCAATAAAGCCCAATACGTATTCCCGTAACTCTCCGGTACTCCGAAAATACCCGAATCACTCGGAACCTTTCCGAAGTCCGAATATAGTCGTCCAATATATCGATCTTTACGTCTCGACCATTTCGAGACTCCTCGTCATGTCCCCGATCTCATCCGGGACTCCGAACTCCTTCGGTACATCAACATACATAAACTCATAATAAAACTGTCATCGTAACTTTAAGCGTGCGGACCCTTTGGGTTCGAGAACTATGTAGACATGACCGAGACACCTCTCCGGTCAATAACCAATAGCGGGACCTGGATGCCCATATTGGCTCCCACATATTCTATGAAGATCTTTATCGGTCAGACCGCATAACAACATACGTTGTTCCCTTTGTCATCGGTATGTTACTTGCCCGAGATTCGATCGTCGGTATCTCGATACCTAGTTCAATCTCGTTACCGGCAAGTCTCTTTACTCGTTCCGTAATACATCATTCCGCAACTAACTCATTAGTCACAATGCTTGCAAGGCTTATAGTGATGTGCATTACTGAGTGGGCCTAGAGATACCTCTCAGACAATCGGAGTGACAAATCCTAATCTCGAAATACGCCAACCCAACAAGTACCTTTGGAGACACCTGTAGAGCACCTTTATAATCACCCAGTTACGTTGTGACGTTTGGTAGCACACAAAGTGTTCCTCCGGTAAACGGGAGTTGCATAATCTCATAGTCATAGGAACATGTATAAGTCATGAAGAAAGCAATAGCAACATACTAAACAATCGGATGCTAAGCTAACGGAATGGGTCAAGTCAATCACGTCATTCTCCTAATGAGGTGATCCCGTTAATCAAATGACAACTCATGTCTATGGCTAGGAAACATAACCATCTTTGATTAATGAGCTAGTCAAGTAGAGGCATACTAGTGACACTCTGTTTGTCTATGTATTCACACATGTATTATGTTTCCGGTTAATAAAATTCTAGCATGAATAATAAACATTTATCATGATATAAGGAAATATATAATACTTTATTATTGCCTCTAGGGCATATTTCCTTCACGCACATGCTTCGGAACCTGTAGCTGGAAACGTGTCCGAGGTTCCGGTAACACAGATCCCACTTGAGGTTGGGTCTGTGTGCGGCTCCGACGCCGCTGAATCTGCGGCCTCCATGGCGGGGTCGAGCCTCCCATCCTCGGATGGCGTGATCAGCTCCAGATCTAGGGCCAGAGTAGTTGCAGGCGCTATCTCCTGGGTATGGTCCGATGACAGATTTAAGTCATGTCCATCGCGGTGAGAGGGAGCGGCCGCCGCGGTCTCGAATCCGTCGAAGATCAAATCTCCGCGGATGTCCGTGACGTAGTTCAAGCTTCCGAATCTGACCTGATGGCCAGGGGTGTAGCTTTCGATCTGCTCCAGATGGCCAAGCGATTTGGCCCGCAGTGCGAAGCTGTCAAATACAAAGATCTGTCCGGGGAGGAAAACTTCCCCTTGGACAACATTGTTGTAGATTATTGAAGGAGCCATCAAACCTTTTGACGACGGCACAGTGGAACTCTCAATGAAAGCACCAATGTCGGTGTCAAAACCGGCGGATCTCGGGTAGGGGGTCCCGAACTGTGCGTCTGAGGTCGATGGTAACAGGAGACATGGGACACAATGTTTACCCAGGTTCGGGCCCTCTCTATGGAGGTAATACCCTACTTCCTGCTTGATTGATCTTGATGAATATGATTATTACAAGAGCTGATCTACCACGAGATCGTAATGGCTAAAACCCTAGAAGTCTAGCCTGTATGATTGTGATTATGATTCTTCTTTCTACGGACTAAGCCCTCCGGTTTATATAGACACCGGAGGGGACTAGGGTTGTACAAAGTCGGTTACAGAGAAAGGAATCTTCATATTTGGATGCCAAGCTTGCCTTCCACGCCAAGGAGAGTCCCATCCGGACACGGGAGAAAGTCTTCGGTCTTCGTATCTTCACAGCCCATCAGCCCGGCCCATGTCTAATAGGTCGGACGCCCGAGGACCCCTTAGTCCAGGACTCCCTCAGCTACTACGAGCATTAGTAAGGTACACATCAATAACATGTATATCAAATATACCTTCCTTCACTTTGCCATCCTTCTTATCCGTCAAGTATTTGGGGCAGTTTCGCTTCCAGTGACCATTCCCTTTGCAGTAGAAGCACCCAGTTTCAGGCTTGGGTCCAGCTTTGGGCTTCTTCCCGGGAGTGGAAACTTGCTTGCCATTCTTCTTGAAGTTCCCTTTCTTTCCCTTGCCCTTTTTCTTGAAACTAGTGGTCTTGTTAACCATCAACACTTGATGCTCCTTCTTGATCTCTACCTCCGCAGCCTTAAGCATTGCGAAGAGCTCAGGAATCGTGTTGTTCATCCCTTGCATATTATAGCTCATCACGAAGCCTTTGTAGCTTGGTGGCATTGATTGAAGAACTCTATCAATAACACTCTCAACTGGAAGATCAACTCCCAGCTGAGTCAAGTGATTATGATACCCAGACATTTTGAGTATGTGTTCACTGACCGAACTGTTCTCCTCCATCTTGCAGCTATATATAGAACTTGTTGGAGACTTCATATCTCTCACCCCGGGCATTTGCTTGAAATATTACTTCAACTCTTGGAACATCTCATATGCTCATGATGTTCAAAACGTCTTTGAAGTCCCGATTCTAAGCCGTAAAGCATGGCACACTGAACTATTGAGTAGTCATCAGATCGAGCTTGCCAGGCGTTCATAACATCTGCATCAGCTCATGCAGCAGGTCTGTCACCTAGCGGTACATCAAGAACATAATTTTTATGTGCAGCAATGAGGATAATCCTCAAGTTACAGACCCAGTCTGTGTAGTTGCTACCATCATCTTTCAACTTAGCTTTCTCTAGGAACGCATTAAAATTCAGGGGACGGTAGCTTGGGCCATTGACCTTCAACATAGATATTCAAAACTATAAGACTAAGTTCATGATAAATTAAGTTCAATTAATCAAATTACTAATGACTCCCACTTAAATAAACATCCCTCAAGTTATTTAAGTGATACATGATCCAAATCAACTAACCCATGACCGATCATCACATGACATGGGGTAGTCATCAATGGTGGACATCTCTATGTTGATCACATCTACTATATGACTCACGTTCGACCTTTCGGTCTCTAGTGTTTCGAGACAATGTCTGCACATGCTAGGCTTGTCAAGTTCAACCCAAGTATTCTGCATGTGCAAAATTGTCTTACACCCGTTGTATGTGAACGTAGAGTCTATCACACCCGATCATCATGAGGTGCTTCGAAATAACAAACTTTGGCAACTGTGCATATTCGAGGAGAACACTTTTATCTTGACATTTAGTGAAGGGATCATCTTATAATGCTACCGCCGTTCTAAGCTAAATAAGATGCATAAAAGATAAACATCACATTTCAATCAAAATATGTGACATGATCATCATCTTGTCCTTTTGATCTTCATCTCCAATGCATCGTCATGATCTCCATCGTCACCGGCTCGACACCTTGATCTCCATCGTTTTGTCGGGGTCGTCTCGCCAACTATTGCTAATGCTTAGCGATAAAGTAAAGCAATTACATGGCGTTTGCACTTCATACAATAAATAGACAACCCTAAGGCTCCTGTCGGTTGTTGATATTACAAATCATGATCATCTCATACATCAACATATATCACATCACGTCTTGACCATATCACATCACAACATGCCCTACTAAAACAAGTTAGACGTCCTCTACTTTGTTGTTGCAAGTTTTACGTGGCTGCTACGGGCTTCTAGCACCAAAACCACAATGGTGATTCATCAAGTTTTCTGTTTTAACTTTCTTCAAGGACCGGACGTAGTCAAATTCTATTCAACTAAAGTAGGAGAAACAGACACCCGCCAGCCACTTTTATGCAAAACTAGTTGCATGTCAGTCGGTGGAACTGATCTCATGTGCGTTGGTACGTCTCCAACTTATCTATAATTTTTGATGTATTCATGCCATGTTTACAATATTTTTACATGATTTTGGTATGATTTGATTAGAACTAACCCGGACTGACGCTTTTTTCCGCAGAACTACGGTGGTGTTGTTCTTGTGCAGAAATAAAAGGTCTCGGAATGCGCTGAAAATCAACGGAGATTTTCTCTGGAAAATATAAAAAATACTGGAACGAAGAGTTACCGGAGGGGAGTCCCGTGGGCCCCACGAGGTTGGAGGGCGCGCCCACCCCCTGGGGCGCGCCCCTGTGCCACATGGACTCTCCGTGGGGCCGCCTAACTTGTTCTCGATGCCAACCTCTCCTATAAATCCCCAAACCTCCAGAAAATAACCTAGATCAGGAGTTCCACGCCGCAAGCCTCTGTAGCCACCAAAAACCAATCGGGACCCTGTTCCGACACCCTGCCAGAGGGGGAATCATCACCGATGGCCATCTTCATCATCCCGGCACTCTCCATGACAAGGAGGGAGTAGTTCACCCTCGGGGTTGAGGGTATGTACCAGTAGCTATGTGTTTGATCTCTCTCTCTTGTGTTCTTGATATGGCACGATCTTGATGTACCGCGAGCTTTGCTATTATAGTTGGATCTTATGATGTTTCCCCGCCCCCTCTACTCTCTTGTAATGGATTGAGTTTTCCCTTTGAAGTTATCTTATCGGATTGAGTCTTTAAGGATTTGAGAACACTTGTTGTATGTCTTGCTTGGGATACCCGTGGTGACAATGGGGTATTCTATTGATTCACTTGATGTATGTTTTGGTGATCAACTTGCGGGTTCTGTGACCTTGGGAATCTATGCATAGGGGTTGGCACACGTTTTTGTCTTGACTCTCCGGTAGGAACTTTGGGGCACTCTTTGAAGTTCTTTGTGTTGGTTGAATAGATGAATCTGAGATTGTGTGATGCATATCGTATAATCATACCCGCGGATACTTGAGGTGACATTGGAGTATCTAGGTGACATTAGGGTTTTGGATGATGTGTGTCTTAAGGTGTTATTTTACTACGAACTCTAGGGTTATTTGTGACACTTATAGGAATAGCCCAATGGATTGATCGGAAAGAATAACTTTGAGGTGGTTTCGTACCCTACAATAATCTCTTCGTTTGTTATCCGCTATTAGTGACTTTGGAGTGACTCTTTGTTGCATGTTGAGGGATTGTTATATGAACTAATTATGTTATCATTGTTGAGAGAACTTGCACTAGTGAAAGTATGAACCCTAGGCCTTGTTTCGAAGCATTGCAATACCGTTTTTGCTCACTTTTATCGCTTGCTACCTTGCTGTTTTTATATTTTCAGATTACAAATACCCATATCTACCATCCATATTGCACTTGTATCACCATCTCTTCGCCGAACAACGTCTACAAGAAGAAGGTTGTGTAGTAGACATCAAGCTTTTTTCTGGCGCCATTGCCGGGGAGGTTAGTGCTTGAAGGTATATCTTTAGATCTTGCAATCGAATCTTTTTGTTTCTTGTTTTATCATTAGTTTAGTCTATAAAAGAAAACTAAAAAATGGAATTGAGGTTGCCTCATATGCTTCACCTTTTTAATGTCTTCTGTGAAAATAAGGATTCCGATAATTGTGCCAAAGTGTTAGAAGAAGAATGCAATAAAATGTTTGGCATACAATCTTTGAATGATGACCATGATTGCAATGTTGTTAGTATGAACTCTTTGAATATCCATAGTACTAATGATGATTGCACTAGTAATGATAAGAATGTCTCTTATAAGCATGTCAATTTTTGTGGAGTGCATAGAGCTTGCAAGCACACACCAAATAGGGAAGATAGATTTTGCAAGAGGCATAAGTATTTAGAAACTAAATGGTTCAAGAGAGGCTAAATGCTTGTGCTGAAAATTTAAAATTTATTTGCCATCCTTGTGAACTTTGCAATGAACGTGATCATTTAAATCTCCAATGCAAATTGTTTCATGATCGAATCGTGTCCAAAAATTGTGATGACTTGATTTCCCTTGCGCATCATAATGAACTTAGTTTGCTTGTGGGCTATGAACAAATGAAACATATAACTAATGATCTTCCAGAATTTGTCCTAGATAAAGTTCTTGACTTTGATCTAGAGGAAATGTATATGTATTGTGCAGTGAATTGCATTGAAAATCCTTATATTGCCAATTACATAAAGACAAGAAAACAAATAGAAGATGAAGAGAATACTAATGAAAGGGAAGAGATTTCCCAATATCCTCCTATTCTTTCTTATGATGAATCAGGTAACGAGGAGGAGCTTTCTATTCAACCAATCTCATTAATAAGGAGCTCCAAAAAGAGGATTAAACCCACACATGATGCGAAGAAGAAAAAGAAAAGACGCAGAAGCAAAGGTAAAAAGGCATCCCTCCCAAATGATGTTGCTCCTATTACTCATTGTGATGATGATAATTGCTATACTATTGGTGCTATCCATACTATTAATGATGAGAGTGATTATGCTTATGATATGAAATGGCCCAAGCTTGGGGATGCTATGTTTGATGAGAATGGCATGTTTGAGAATTTATTTGCTGCAATTAATGTTTGTCCCAAGCTTGGGGATGCTATGTTTAATGAAGATGATATTTTTAGTCTCCCAAGTTTTGATGAGCAAATTTATTATGATGATAGCATGCCCCCTATTTACGATGATTATATTGATGAAAGTGGGTTTGGAAGAGTGTCAACTTTAGGAAGTAATGGTCCCACTATTTTGGAGGATGTTGAATCTTATTGTGATAATTATAAAATTGGATTTGGAGAGGTCATGACTTTATTTAGTAATGATTCCACTATCTTGCAAGAGGTTTCAATTGATTATGATGAGAACAAAGTTGCTACTTATGATGATTATTGTGATGATACTTATGTTATAAAAAGTAGTGATGATTATATTTACAAAACTTGTCATGATTATGATTACCCTTTTTCTGAACATTATTCTTTTAATGTGGAAACAATTTATAGTATTCGAGTTTTTAATGATATTCCCACTATTTCGAATGAGGAGAAATTTGCTTATGTGGAGACTAATAAAATTTCTATGCTTGTAGATCATGAAAAGAATGCTTTATGTGATAGTTATATTGTTGAACTCATTCATGATGCTACTGAAATTTATTATGAGAGAGGAATATATGCTTGTAGGAATTGCAATAATATCAAGTTTCCTCTCTATGTGTTGAAAATCTTGAAGATTTGCTTGTTTTATCTTCCTATGCTAGTTGTTTCTTGTTCCCATAAGTTGTTTTCTCACAAAATCCCTATGCATAGGAAGTGGGTTAGACTTAAATGTGCTAGTCATATTCTTCATGATGCTCTCTTTCTGTTTCAATTCTTATCTTTTATGTGAACATCATTGAAATCATCATGCCTAGCTAAAAGGGCATTAAAGAAAAGCGCTTGTTGGGAGACAACCCAATATTTACCCTTACTGATTTTTTGTGTTCACATTATTAAGCTACTGTATTAATAATGTTTTATAGCTTTTGTTTCAATAAAATGCCAAGTAGAACCTTTGGGAAGACTTGGGTGAAAGTTAATGTGATCTTGCTGTAAAAAACAGAAACTTTGCGCTCACGAGATTAGCTGTCATTTTTTAAAGAAGAGTAATTTTGAGTTGATTGTTTTTTCAGAAGATTAATAGAAAAATTCCTCACGTCCACCAATTTATTTCAGAATTTTTGGAGTTACAGAAGTATTCGAGAGTTATAGATTACTACAGACTGTTCTGCTTTTGACAGATTCTGTTTTCTATGTGTTGTTTGCTTATTTTGTTGAATCTATGAGTAGTATCGGAGGGTATGAACCATATAGAAGTTGGAATACAGTAGATATTACACCAATATGAATTTATAATGAGTTCACAACAGTACCAAAAGTGGTGATTTATTTTCTTATACTAACGAAGCTTACGAGTTTTCTGTTGAGTTTTGTGTTGTGAAGTTTTCAAGTTTTGGGTAAAGATTCGATGGACTATGGAATAAGGAGTGGAAAGAGCCTAAGCTTGGGGATGACCAAGGCACCGCAAGGTAATATTCAAGGACAAACAAGAGCCTAAGCTTGGGGATGTCCCGGAAGGCATCCCCTCTTTCGTCTTCGTTCATCGGTAACTTTACTTGGAGCTATATTTTTATTCACCACATGATATGTGTTTTTCTTGGAGCGTCATTTTCTTTTATTTTGTTTTGCTTGCTGTTTGAATAAAATTCCAAGATATTAAATTCTTAAATGTTAGAGAGTCTTCACATAGTTACATAATTATTCAACTACTCATTAATCTTCACTTATATCTTTTGGAGTAGTTTGTCATTTGCTCTAGTGCTTCACTTATATCTTTTTAGAGCGTGGCGGTAGTTTTATTTTGAAGAAATTGGTGAACTCTCATGTGCTTCAATTATATTATTTTGAGAGTCTTAAACAGCATGGTAATTTGCTTAGGTTATGAATTTAGTCCTAATATGATAGGCATCCAAGAGGGATATAATAAAAACTTTCATATTAAGTGCATTGAATACTATGAGAAGTTTGATTCTTTATGATTGTTTTGAGATATGAAGATGGTGATATTAGAGTCATGCTAATGGAGTAGTTGTAAATTTGAGAGATACTTGTGTTAAAGTTTGTGATTCCCGTAGCATGCACGTATGGTAAACCGTTATGTGATGAAGTTGGAGCATGATTTATTTATTGATTGTCTTCCTTATGAGTGGAGGTCGGGATCGCGCGATGGTTAACTCCTACCAACCCTTCCCCTAGGAGCATGCACATAGTACTTTGTTTTGATGACTAATAGACTTTTTCAATAAGTATGTGAGTTCTTTATGACTAATGTTGAGTCCATGGATTATACGCACTCTTACCCTTCCACCATTGCTAGCCTCTCTTGTGCCGCACAAATTTAGCCGGTACCATAACACCCACCATATACCTTCCTCAAAACAGCCACCATACCTACCTATTATGGCATTTCCATAGCTATTCCGAGATATATTGCCATGCAACTTTCCACCATTCCATTTATTATGACACGCTTCATCATTGTCATATTGCTTTGCATGATCATGTAGTTGACATCGTATTTGTGGCAAAGCCACCTTTCATAATTCTTTCATACATGTCACTCTTGATTCATTGCACATCCCGGTACACCGCCGGAGGCATCCATATAGAGTCATATTTTGTTCTAAGTATTGAGTTGTAAGTAAATAAAAGTGTGATGATCTTCATTATTAGAGCATTATCCCATGTGAGGAAAGGATGATGGAGAGTATGATTCCCCCACAAGTCGGGATGAGACTCCGGACGAAAAAAAAAGAGAAAAGAAAAAAAGGCCATAAAAAAAGAGAAGGCCCAAAACAAAAAAAAATGAGAGAAAAAGAGAGAAGGGGCAATGCTACTATCCTTTTACCACACTTGTGCTTCAAAGTAGCACCATGATCTTCATGATAGAGAGAGTCTCCTATGTTGTCACTTTCATATACTAGTGGGAATTTTTCATTATAGGACTTGGCTTGTATATTCCAATGATGGGCTTCCTCAAAGTGCCCTAGGTCTTCATGAGCAAGAAAGTTGGATGCACACCCACTTAGTTTCTTTTTGAGCTTTCATACACTTATAGCTCTAGTGCATCCGTTGCATGGCAATCCCTACTCACTCACATTGATATCTAGTGATGGGCATCTCCATAGCCCGTTGATACGCCTAGTTGATGTGAGACTATCTTCTCCCTTTTTGTCTTCTCCACAATCACCATTCTATTCCACCTATAGTGCTATGTCCATGGCTCACGCTCATGTATTGAGTGTCAAAATTTTGAAACAATTGCTTGGCTTGTCATCGGGGTTGTGCATGATTAAATATTTTGTGTGATGAAGATAGAGCATAGCCAGACTATATGATTTTGTAGGGATAGCTTTCTTTGGCCATGTTATTTTGAGAAGACATGATTACTTTATTAGTATGCTTGAAGTATTATTGTTTTCATGTCAATATTAAACTTTTGTTTTGAATCTTATGGATCTGAATATTCTTGCCACAATAGAGAAGATTACATTGATAAATATGTTAGGTAGCATTCCACATCAAAAATTCTGTTTTTATCATTTACCTACTCGAGGATAAGCAGGAATTAAGCTTGGGGATGCTTGATACGTCTCCAACGTATCTATAATTTTTGATGTATTCATGCCATGTTTACAATATTTTTACATGATTTTGGTATGATTTGATTAGAACTAACCTGGATTGACGTTGTTTTCAGCAGAACTACCGTGGTGTTGTTTTTGTGCACAAATAAAAGTTCTCGGAATGCGCTGAAAATCAACGGAGATTTTTTTTGGAAAATATAAAAAATACTGGAATGAAGAGTTACCGGAGGGGAGTCCCGTGGGCCCCACGAGGGTGGAGGGCGTGCCCCTGTGCCTCGTGGACTCTCCGTGGGGCCCCCTGACTTGTTCTCGACGCCAACCTCTCCTATAAATCCTCAAACCTCCAGAAAATAACCTAGATCGGGAGTTCCGCTGCCGCAAGCCTCTGTAGCCACCAAAAACCAATCGGGACCCTGTTCCGGCACCCTGCCGGAGGGGGGAATCATCACCGGTGGCCATCTTCATCATCCCGGCGCTCTCCATGACGAGCTGGGAGTAGTTCACCCTTGGGGTTGAGGGTATGTACCAGTAGCTATGTGTTTGATCTCTCTCTCTCCCTCTCTCTCTCTCGTGTTCTTGATATGGCATGATCTTGATGTACCACGAGCTTTGCTATTATAGTTGGATCTTATGATGTTTCTCCCCCTCTACTCTCTTGTAATGGATTGAGTTTTCCCTTCAAAGTTATCTTATCGGATTGATTCTTTAAGGATTTGAGAACACTTGGTGTATGTCTTGCGTGGGATACCCGTGGTGACAATGGGGTATTCTATTGATTCACTTTGATGTATGTTTTGGTGATCAACTTGCGGGTTTCGTAGCCTTGGGAATCTATGCATAGGGGTTGGCACACGTTTTCGTCTTGACTCTCCGGTAGAAACTTTGGGGCACTCTTTGAAGTTCTTTGTGTTGATTGAATAGATGAATCTGAGATGGTGTGATGCATATCGTATAATCATACCCGCGGATACTTGAGGTGACATTGGAGTATCTAGGTGACATTAGGGTTTTGGTTGATGTGTGTCTTAAGGTGTTATTTTACTACGAACTCTAGGGCTGTTTGTGACACTTATAGGAATAGCCCAATGGATTGATCGGAAAGAATAACTTTGAGGTGGTCTCGTACCCTGCAATAATCTCTTCGTTTGTTCTCCGCTATTAGTGACTTTGGAGTGACTCTTTGTTGCATGTTGAGGGATTGTTATATGCTCAAATTATGTTATCATTGTTGAGAGAACTTGCACTAGTGAAAGTATGAACCCTAGGCCTTGTTTCAAAGCATTGCAATACCGTTTCTGCTCACTTTTATCGCTTGCTACCTTGCTGTTTTTATATTTTCAGATTACAAATACCCATATCTACCATCCATATTGCGCTTGTATCACCATCTCTTCGCCGAACTAGTGCACCTATACAATTTACCATTGTATTGGGTGTGTTGGGGACACAAGAGACTCTTTGTTATTTGGTTGCAGGGTTGTTTGAGAGAGACCATCTTCATCCTACGCCTCCCACGGATTGATAAACCTTAGGTCATCCACTTGAGGGAAATTTGCTACTGTCCTACAAACCTCTGCACTTGGAGGCCCAACAACGTCTACAAGAAGAAGGTTGTGTAGTAGACATCAGCGTGGACATGTAAGGTTGGTCCGGCCCGCTTCATCCCACAATACCGCCGAATCAAAATAAGACGTTGGTGGTAAGCAGTATGACTATCACCGCCAACAACTCATTGTGTCTTACTCGTGCATATCATCTACACATAGACCTGACTCTGATACCACTATTGGGAAACGTTGCATGGAAAACAAAAAAAATTCTACGCACACGCAAGATCTATCAAGGAGATGCATAGCAACAAGAGGGGAGAGTGTGTCTACGTACCCTCGCAGACTGTAAGCGGAAGCGTTTAGTGAACTTCTTCGCGATCCAACCGATCGAGTACGAACATACGGCACCTCCGCGTTCAGCACACGTTCAGATCGGTGACGTCCTTGCCTTCTTGATCCAGCAAGATGGTGAAGTAGTGGATGAGTTCCGGAAACACGACGGCGTGGTGACGGTGATGGTGATGCTATCTCCGCAGAGCTTCGCCTAAGCACTACAAAAATATGACCGAGGGTGTAAACGGGGGAGGGGCACCGCACACGGCTAAGAGATTGTCGTGGTTATGTGTGGCGCCCCCCTCCCACATATATATAGGTGGGGGGAGGAGCAGCCAAGGAGGCGCCCCAAGTAGGCCGAATCCTACTTGGGGTCCTTCCCTAGTGGCGCCCCGCCCCAAGTAGAAACTCTTCCTGTGTCCAAATATCATCGTCCTATATATCAATCTTTACCTCCGGACCATTCCAGAGCTCCTCGTCATGTCCGTGGTCTCATCCGGGACTCCGAACAACATTCAGTCACCAAATCATATAACTCATATAACACTATATCGTCAACGAACGTTAAGCGTGCAGACCCTACAGGTTCGAGAACTATGTAGACATGACCGAGACACCTCTCCGGTCAATAACCAGTAGTGGAACCTGGATGCCCATATTGGCTCCTACATATTCTACGAAGATCTTTACCGGTCGAACCTTATGACAACATACGTAACTCCCTTTGTCCATCGGTATGTTCCTTGCCCGAGATTCGATCGTCGGTATCATCATACCTAGTTCAATCTCGTTACCGGCAAGTCTCATTACTCGTTACCAGCTTCTTATGATGTGTATTACCGAGAGGGCCCAGAGATACCTCTCCGATACTCAGAGTGACAAATCCTAATCTTGATCTATGCCAACTCAACAAACACCTTCGGAGATACTTGTAGAGCATCTTTATGATCACCCAGTTACGTTGTGACGTTTGATAGCACACAAGGTATTCCTCCGGTATCCGGGAGTTGCATAATCTCATAGTCGAAGGAATATGTATTTGTCATCAAGAAAGCAATAACAATAAACTGAACGATCAATATGCTAAGCTAACAGATGGGTCTTGTCCATCATATCATCCTCCTAATGATGTGATCCCGTTATCAAATTACAACACATGTCTATGGTTAGGAAACCTTAACCATCTTTGATCAACGAGCTAGTCTAGTAAAGGCTTACTAGGGACACGGTATTTGTTTATGTATTCACACATGTATTTAAGATTCCGATCAATACAATTATAGCATGAATAATAAATCTTTATCATGTATAAGGAAATATAAAATAACAACTTTATTATTGCCTCTAGGGCATATTTCCTTCAAATCCCCCTAGGCGTGGGAGATGTAGGTGAGTGGTAAGATTCATATGTGCCTATTCTATATGTCATCATTTGCATTCGAAGTAGTAGGATCTATCTAGTATGTTATTATACTGTGGTGGACTCTATGCATGTTGTCCAATTTAAGGGCCCAGGAAACACGATCTCAAGACCTACACATGTAACACATATTGTTTAGGAAATTTGTGACCTCTGACGTGACAGATGGAGATATCTATGAGGACCGAAGACAATATGAGATAATGGTAATCCATTAAACCTAATGCTTGTTCCGGTTTAAGGGCCTTAATTGTGGAAACAACTACTCTATGGCAACGTTGTAGCATGACCATAGAATGAAATGTAGTCACGCGTGGAGGAGTTTCATAACCTTAGAGTGAAGCATGACCATAGAATGAAATGTAGTCACGCGTGGAGGAGTTTCATAACCTTATAGTGATCCGCCTACAAAACACATATATCAAATGCTATGAGTACAATACAAGGTAGCTGTCATATTCGAGTGTGCAGGTTGTGGTGGTGGTCTGCCTCGATGGATTTCAATTTTCTTGATAGGACGTGTCATGTGGTCCGAGGTGGGGCAAGGTGGCGCATTGATTATGTGGTGTCGGTTGTATTTGCTAGCGAGGGTGACGCTCTGTGCTTGGTAAGGTATGCTGGTTCTGCTTTCTTACGGAAAGGTATTTGGTGCGGTGGTCGGTTTGTGACGCTTCCCATTTTCCTGCCTTCGCCCCGGTTGTGCTCATCGTCTCCCTTGCCCCGTTGTCTCACTGGTCAATTTGTGGAGGTATTCCTTCGGGCGGTGGGTTCTTGATGCGCCACATGGTCTATGGTGGTGATTTCGTGTTGTGACATGTGGTCTACCTCCTATCCGCTGGTCTGCATCGTCTCCAGTCATCCCACTCTATGGCTCACTCTCCTTTCTCTTGTTTTTTCACTTTGCGCTGCCATGGTTGTTTATTTGGTGGTGCTTTCGGGTTGGGCGGGGAGATTTTGGAGCTTTCGTGTTGGGATTTTGCCAGCCGGCCCTAGTCAACGTGTGTTGATTGCTTATTAGCTTTTGGTGGATTTGGCGTTAAAATTGTGTGACTACTGTTTGATTTTTGTTGTAAGATATGGGCGGGTGTAGTCTTTTGGGGGGGCACTGTTGTTGATTTTGTTGGCTGTGGATGGGTGACCGATTTGGTGTTTCAGGTTGTCGCCTGCATGCATAGTGGATTTTGGTTCGAAATCCTTTCATTTAATTAGCCAGCCCCGCCTTTTTCTATGCTCTGATTTCTGAGGCCTTATTTAGGTTCGTGTGGGTGGGCTTTGATTTCCATGTCCCATGGGACCTTTTCTCCACACCTAGCTCTTTCATGGAACCTAGAAATTTACCAATCTCTCAAACACCAGTTCTCATGTTCATTGTTTGGTTCATCTTTTAATATTTCACCCAACTTCAACTTGTCCATATCTTCAACTAACTACAACTACCAACCTCTTAGAACCACAATGTTTTCTTCATTGTATGAGAAGGGGAAGTGCAAAATTGCCTGAACATAACTAAAGATGAGTACAAGAAGACCATGAAAATTAATGTAATCACGAATTGGCTCTTGATAAAGGTAACCGCAAAGCGCTTTCGAGGCGCAAAATTAGGCGGTTTAGTGGTATGCTTAACATAGATCATCACTGTAAAGATAGGGTTGTATCCTGGGATGGTGACATATGGCACAAGTTTAGGTACAATTCACCAATTAGTTTGAGCAAGTCTTCTTTCCTACCAGTAACAAGCTTGAATGCTCATAATAGGTTTATGAATCACATTGCCACGTCATTTGTGCTAAATGCTCTGAAGTTCATCATTTTAAAGTTGTCAGCAATGGAGCTCGGCAAGAACAAGATTAGGGTGGTTGATGTCTACTAGAGCCTGCAAACAGTACTACAGATCCAAACAACACCGACCGGCCAATTTGTATCACCAGAGGTGAGTTTTCGACCGGGCAGTGCCTTGGGGTCAGTGATGACTACTCTATCACAGATGAGGCACTCGGCCGGTTAGTGATAGTTCTTCATCACACCCCGCCAGCCGGTTAGTGATAACAGCTTATATCTTGATGCATTTGCCACCTTTTATTGCTTGGCTTTATTTATGTTGGTACCAGCAAGGCACCCAAATTAAATTGACAAAAACACAGGAACAGAATACGAAGCCATACATCGTTCATTTGCACAATTTGCTTTTCATAAAACAATACACACAACATGTATATGGAACATAGATACTTTCTACCGCACTACAAAGAGTAGCCTATTCATCCAGCCTAGCCACATAACAGGAAGGAGATGGCCAGGATAATTACCTGCATAGAACAGAAATTGGCATGAAAATAAACATAAGATATTCATTAATCTATTATTTGCATGCAAATGCAAGATTTTTTTTAAGAAAAAACAATTATTTAACCTTGTACTCGACTTTGATGTGTTTAGAACATACAACACTCTTGAATTTGTCCACATTATGTTCACCTTTTCCACAGTATCGTCCTTCCGATTGCTCGCAAAAAAAACAGATGATTTTCCATATCCTCTTCAACATCCTGGTCCAAAAATCTCTACCGGTTGTGCATTCATTAGGGGGTTTGGGTTCCGCTCTTTACGCGAACTTCAAGTACGGCCGACCATATCCAATGGGTGAACTTGACACACAAGATTGACTCCTTCAGCCTCTCATCCAAGGCTGGTGGTCTTACATGGCTCACGAACCCTCTTGTCAATTCTCGTTAGGTCGATCTATCTCAAGCTTTGCTATGGGAATCATGTGGCCCACTTCAAGAAGATTTGGCACACGCTCTTCGCTGAATATCAAAGTTTTACTTTGGCAATTGGTTGCACAATTTTGGGCCCTTTCAACCATTAGGAACAAATTTATCACCTGAATAGATATCAGAATAAATGTATGTTCAAAATGATCATCTTTATGCAACAGTGGAAGACAAGGGTTCGTTGAAACAATTTTTTTAAGGTAGTTTATTAGCCCTCCTTGAATTTTAGCTCAATTTTAAATAATCAATAGCAAAATATATCTCGTAACTTCACCTGCCTTTGCGTGTGGGACATTTGGGCCAACCACGACACATATTGTTGACATTCATGCACCCAAAAGGCACCTGCCTTAACGCACCGAAGCTGAGTCCCCGCCAATGAGTACGTCACCGGATTATCATTTGAACACAAATCTAATGATATACTTCTTGAATATGAATCTAATGGAGACTGCAGTTGTTCAAAATTTCCCCGCCAATGAGTATGTCATTTGAACACAAATATAATGATATACTTCTTGAATATGTATCTAATGATGTACTTTTTGCGGCATGTAACCCAAATTTTTGTAGTCAAATAAAACGGGACAGAGATTGCAGTTGTATAAAACTTCCCCCACAAAAGAGTAGTTGTTTAAAGTTTAGAAGAGGAGAAAACTCAACTTTTTCATTATGGAGTTGAGTTTAGGCCAGTTTTTTTGCCAGAATCCGACCACTACCCAGCTTCCTCCAGAATCACTGAGCCTCATTTCTTTTATCTAGTTAGGATCTAATTAGATAGAATTGCAAAAAAAAAAGGCTTAAAAATTCTGGGAAAAGCTGAGTAAGGGTTGGATTCTTGGAAAATCCCCAGATTCTAGAAAAAAAAACTGGGCCTAGTCATGCGTGCTGCTGAGCCTGTGTGTGTGGTCGACTGCTCAAGAGAGGATCGAAAGCCCACTTTGCTTCACAAAACCGTTTCCAGTGGCCCCCCTCCCCGCGCAACGGTCCGTCGGCTCCGTACACACGCGACGTACTCAAAAGAAGGCGCCGAAGCGACTAGAACCAGCTTGCCATCCAGAGCCATCACCTCCCGGATTCCGATGGCTGCGTGTGTGCCGACTGGAACGACGTGTATCGGCTACGTGGCCACCTCACACGGACACCCGTCGCCGCGCCACCCGCCTCGCCCGCACCAACCCCTCCACGCGTCCGCCCCCTCCCGCCCCATAAAACCCCACGCCACAAAACCCAAACCCGATCACTCCTACTGATTCCATCGCAGTCCTCCATTCAGAGCACGCAAAGCACACAAGCAGCTGACCACACTAGGTTCTAGCTCGGGACAATCACTCCAATCAATGGCGTTGTCGAAGAGGCTCGCGGCGACGGCGCTGCTGGTGCTGCTCGCGTTGGCGGCGTCCGCGTCGGCCAAGACGACGCGGGAAGCCGCTGAGGCGGCCACGGCCAAGACGACGCCGGGCGGCGCGGAGACGGCGCCGGGCAAGGAGGAAGAGTCCTGGACGGGGTGGGCCAAGGACAAGATCTCCGAGGGCCTCGGCCTGGACAAGATCTCCGAGGGGCTCGGGCTCAAGCACCACGCCGACGAGGAGGAGGCCGCGCGCAAGGCCGGCCAGACCGTCAAGTCCGCCCGCGAGACCGTCCAGCACACCGCCTCCGGTACGTGTCCGTGGTGTTCATTGTTGGTTTCTTGGGTGGTCAGAGTGACTGGAGTCTGATGCTGATTTGTGTGTACAGAGACGGGGAGGCAGGCGAGCGGCAAGGCTTCGGACGCCAAGGAGGCGGCGGAGCAGGCGGCGACCGGGGCCGCCAACAAGGCGGGGCAGGCCAAGGACAAGGCGGCGGAGACGGTGAAGGGCACGGCCGGCGAGGCGTCCAAGAAGACGGAGCAGGCTAAGCACAAGACCAAGGAGGCCGCGGAGGCGGCCGCCAAGACCGGCGCCGAGACGCACGAGCGGTCGAAGCAGGGCAAGGCTAAGGTTGAGGAGGCGGCCAAGGAAAAGGCTGGACAGGGGTACGAGACGCTGAAGCAAACCAAGGACGCGGCCGCCGAGAAGGCCGGCGCCGCCAAGGACACGGCTGCGGAGAAGGCCGCAGCAGCCAAGGACGCCGCCGCGGAGAAAGCCGGCGGCGCCACGCAGACGGCCGCGGAGAAGGCTGCAGCAGCCAAGGACGCCGCCGCCGGCGCCACGCAGACGGCAGCGGCAGCCAAGGACGCCGCCGCCGGCGCCACGCAGACGGCAGCGGCAGCCAAGGACGCCGCCGCGGAGAAGGCCGGGGCCGCCAAGCAGACAGCCGCGGAGAAGGCAGCGGCAGCGAAGGACGCCGCCGCAGAGAAGGCCCGCGCCACGAAGGATGCGGCCTGGGAGAAGACGGAGTCTGCCAAGGACGCCACATGGCAGGCGCAGGAGAAGCTGAAGCAATACAACGACGTCGCGTCGGAGAAGGCCGCGAACGTCAAGGACGCCGCTGCGGAGAAGGCCCCGGCCGCCAAGGACGCCGCGTGGAAGAACGCCGAGGCGGCCAAGGGAACGGTCGGGGAGAAGGCAGGGGCGGCCAAGGACGCCACGTTGGAGAAGACGGCGTCGGCCAAGGACGCCGCATGGGAGACGGCGGAGGCGGCCAAGGACACGGCCTGGGAGACGGCGGAGGCGGCCAAGGATAAGGCCAACCAGGGGTACGAGAAGGTGAAGGAGAAGGTTGGGGAGGTGAAGGACAAGGTCACCGGCGCGGCAGCCGACGGCAAGGCGAAGAAGCACCGCAAGGACGACGAGCTGTGAATGAGCACCATCGTTCCGCATTTCTTGCAATAGCTTTACATGAATGTTTTCAGTGTTCACGCTAGTTTTTTTTTCTGCTGTTCCTTCTTGTACAATAATGTGAGACCATCTGTAGAGAACCCTGCACGATCAGACGAGTTTCTTTTGAAAATTTTGTTGTCCTGAATCTTTTTACAAATTTGATCCTTCTGGATTTTATTGTGCGCCTGAATCTTTTACTCAAAATTGGAGCTGCGACTGATGAACAACAGGACGACTAGTGCAGTCTTCCCAAATCTAATTGGAAAGAGCTGAATTACACAATTACCACCGGCATGTCGACGATGATAGTATACATCTTATCTTACCTTCCTTTTCAAATCTAATTGAAAAAGGATCAGCATTTCCCAAATTCTTTCCCGCATACGAACAGAGCGCGGGAACTGATTCAGACAAGGAGCGGAGCTTCCAGCGCGCCGGCGGCGGCGGAAGCCCTGGCCCTGCGGTCGGCACGGGCAACGTCGTCGTCCTGCAGCCTGAGGGTGGAGGCGACGACGATGGCGAGCACGGCGAAGCAGGCCGGGATGAGCCCGGTGCCGTACCTGCTGACGGTGTTGAGCCCGCGGGCGTCGCCGCAGCTGGAGGCGACGTCGTAGGACTCGAGCACGAAGAGCGCGAGGCCGCAGGACATCTTGTCGAGGAAGCTGAGGGAGCCGTAGACGAAGGCGCAGCCGTTGAGGTCCTCGCCGACCAGCGCGCTCTCCAGCCCGATGGTGGTCACCATGACCAGCGCGTTGGCGGCGCCGATGACCACGGCCAGCGGGTACATGAGGTTGTGCATCTGGCTCGGGAGGAGGAACACCGCCGCGCCGGAGATCACCCACAGCGTCGCCCCGATCGTCAGCAGCGACTTGAGCCGCCGGCTGTTCCACCTCATCTCCTGGAGCACCACGGACACCAAGAAGCTGCAGCAGAATATGATGGCCGGAATCTGCAGAAAGTCGTCCAAGATCAAACGTTTGAACCAAGAAGATCGCAGTACTCAAATTGGTGGTGATGAACTGAAGAACTTACGGTGGCTTTGGAGTATTCGTTCATCCTCAGATCTCTGGTGACGTAGAACGCGATGAGCGACTGGAAACAACAGAACAATTGTATTCATAATCCAAGTTCATCACCATGATACCGGAGCAAATCTTTGGTGTTTTACGAAATCAAATTCCACAAGAAATGATCTTCACTAAGAACATCTAGCCTACCTGGGAGACGTTGGTGATCAATCTGGCAAGCATGTAGAGGAGAGCGACTTGGTAGTAGAGGGTCTTCTTGAACCAGTAGCTCCACGCGATCCGAGCCCGTTTCTTGCAGTTAGGCTCGCACTTCAGGCTGCGACACCACACAAGAAGACTTTCTTTCAGAAAACACTGTTTATCTGTACATTCTGAACTGCTAATTTTTCAGTGTCAGCAAGTCGGCATACGTGGGCTCTTCTGTTCCAGCGTGGAACAGCACCAGGAAGCAGCACCCCACGAAGATGGACACGTACGCGATCCACTTGTACTGCGGGTGAAGAAAAATCACGGTGAATCGTTTGCTCACAAGCTACTGCTATTAGAACTCAAAGCAGATTTGGACAAGGTTACCTGAACAACAATGTCTGCACATGTCTTTGCCTTCACTATTCCAAACACAGCCAACGCGATGCCATATAGACCAAGATTAGCCACCTGTAATTTGTCATATTCATTCGTGGTCAGCATCTTTTTGTTTCAAGGTCACGTTGTGACAGGTATATAATAGAGCTCATGGAGGAGGCAGGCATGTTGGCACGAGATGAAGCAGTGGCGTGAAGCAAAGAGAAAGCAAACCGGTCAAGAAAGATGGCCGTGCGTGCATGGTCGTAGGACTCACCATGGTGGAAGCGTTTCTGCAGCTCGCCAAGGCCACCCGGCTCGTGGGGTTGGACGTCATGCAGTTCACCATCGACCTGAAAGCCATAAGGATTGGGAACACAACCGAATATCAGTAGTGTTCAAGACACTCTGTCAGATGGTAAAATGTTCATCAGTCAAAGTTTGAAGGAGGCAAAAGCAAGGACGTTTGCTCACATGTGGGAGACCTGCGTGGCCGCCCACCCGATGTTGAAGACGGCGGCGAAGAAGCTGTAGCCAATGGTCCTGACGAGGTAGGAGTCGGTGCCGAGGATGGTGCAGAGCAGGCACCCGCCGAAGACCGAGGAGAAGGAGATGCCGACGAGGACCGACCCACCGATGTGCCACAGCTTGAAACGCCCGAACCGGTCGATCTGGGGGGTGATCAAAGTCAAACAACACAATGTTCAGGCGTCATTATTCATGATTCTCACTGTCGAGCGGCAAGAACAGGAAGTTTTGATCGAGTTAGATTGATTTTAGTACCATCTCTCCGGCGACGATGGTCATCAGCCCGTCTGCGACCTGGCCTGAGAGCATCACGATAGCTGCATCCCTGCAAGGCATGAACGATCAGGTCAGGTTCAGAAGATATTCATGCATGCTGATGAAAATGGCTGCATTGGTTACTAGAGTTGTAGTAGTACCTTGGAGCGAGGCCGATCTCTTGCAGGAAGAGGAGGAGGTAGGTGAACCAGCAGGCGGAGGTGATGTCGTTGAGCATGTGGCCGACGCCGTAGGACAGCACGGGCCACCGCCCCAGCGGCTCGGCGACCTCCAGCTCCTCCTCGCCGCACTTGCCAGCCATGGAGCAGCAGCAGCAGCAGCAGTAGTGCCGCCGGTTGGGTTCCGAACCTCTGTTACGAACCTAGATTCTGAATCACTCCTGCAAAAAACAAAGCCGAAACTGTGTCATCTACTACTGCAGTTGCTTGTTGCTCACAGACCGGAGCAAACCAAGCATTATTTAAAGGCGTTCCAGCAGAAGAGCTAGTTTTGGAAGGGAGGGAAGTTTCGGCAGGATTCAAGGGCGTGAATTTGGGGAGTAATTAAAATGTTGCTGGAATAACAAGGCAAGAAGTAGTACTACTATACTAGCGGTAACCGATATGACGACAAGGAAACTGGTTCGCAGCAGCGCGACACACACAATGAATGGATGGACGGTAAACCATCGGCCGGCCCCAACCCAATCCGTCCCTGAATCCCAGCAGCGAATCCGCATCTTTCTAAGGCTCTCCTTGGAGGAGGAATTGAAGAGAGAACCATGGCGGTGGCGGAGGCTTAAGGTTAAGGAGGGAAGAAGAAGAGCGACCGCGGGCGGCGGGCACGTACCGGGCGCCTCCGCTTGGACGTCGACCGGGAGAGAGAGAGAGAGAGAGAGAGAAAGAGAGAGAGGTGGAGGCGGAGGTGGTCGGCGAGGCGGATGCTCGGGGATGGTGGATGGCTTGGTCCGATGAGCAGGCAGGCGGTGGTATTTATAAGACGTAGCTGGCGAGGCGAGGCGAGCGAGTGGGGGAAGGGAAGGGGGACCCCGACCTGGGGAAGGAGGGACGGCGACGGCGCGGTCGACGCCGCCCGCCGTCACTGCCACCGGGCAATGACGATGCGATTTCTTTAGGTTATTCCTCCTCCTTCCTTTTTTTTGTTTTGCTGGAAAAAATAGGCGCCTGTCTGCCCGGGCCGTTCAGACTGCGGTCCGTCCCTGCCCCAGACCGGCGTTTTTATTTTGGGCATTTTTTTCCCCTTCCGCGTGGTCAAGCAGTGTCAATTCCTTCTCTTTTCGTATAATATAAATCCGTCTTGTTTGGAGTTGTTCTTGGAGTCTTGGACTCTCCCGCGCGCTTGCTTGGTGATCGATCGATGGCGCCGGTCGGACACAAGCAAAGCTTGCGTGCCTTGGGACCGAATGCCATTCATCAATGCTAAGAGATTTTTGCATCCACCTATATGTCATAAATACTATACCATGATATATGTTTCGCCGAAATGGAAAGATATACTACTACTATTTATATTAACACTATTTTGAGATTGTGGTTTATGTTCATGTCAAACGGTACTAAAATTGAACATTCATCTTATGTTGTCTATACACCGAATATGTAAACTGAGGTAACATTGGTGCTAAAATTCTAGGTCCACACTATATCTACAGCATACATACTTCTATGGACAACTGTTGAACCCAATCCCAAAAAATTATCATTTATTGCATGTTGTGACATCATCTCTTAGGTCATCGATGAATTAATAACAAGCTTAGCAATTTTAATGTGTTTCCAGAAATAGCCAAAATTTTAGAATAAGATTTACATATGGCAATTTGCTTGTCTATACAAGGAATATGTAAATTGTGGCACCTAAAATTCTAGGCCCGCCACTAGATTGATATGGCATACTTCTATGGACAACTACTGAACCCTATCTCAAAACAAAATATCCCGTATTGCATGCAGTAAACTAAGAATAAGATTTACGTATGGAAAATTGCCTTTTCACTTATACATGAAATTCGATCTTGAGCGTGGAACAAAATAAACAATTTGATTTCTGTTACATATCATGAGATATACAAGTGACACAATACGAATATCGCTAGCATAGCATGCTTTCAATGTATTAACATATGTGGATCAGTTATGCATGGATTAACCCGCAAAAAAAAGTTATGCATGGATACAATTGTATGAAAAAGACATTAGCTTCGGTAGAACAAAGACCCATAGAAGTATGTTTGGATGGACAGTCACTCTAGTGAAGTTCGTATAACTATGGCAAGAGACAATGATGGTTCATATGTAAGAACATTGTCAGTGGCCTCCAGGGTTTGGATTGCAAATCAAGTGCAAGATAACACAAATCCAAGTATACGTGCACCCGGAGTAGGTGCAAAACATGCATGACATAATGTAGGCACAATATGTGGACTTTTCCAATGTGATATGTGTACAAGTGGCATAGCATATGAAGGAAGCAACCCCTTGTAGCGACTGTAACTGTAAATATTAGAGCCGATAAATAATGTCAAGTGTGTAATAAGTTGCTTCGGTCCTACAAAGTGTAAGCCCTAGCAAATAACAATTGCATGATCAAACCAAGTTGATTATGCTTGAGCAAGCAACAAGGATGCTTTTAGCATGTTTTGGATTTTTTTACTATACCTTCATAACTCCTTTTTGGGAAACCCCTAGAAAAAGCCTAGAATATAATAGATATGAACCTAAAGAGATCATATGGAGTTCAATCTTTCATCACCATAGATGAATGTGTGAAATGAAACTATTGTGTGTGTGTGTGTGTGTGTGTGTGTGTGAGAGAGAGAGAGAGAGAGAGTTTAGCGTACAAAAAAGGTCAAGTATGCAACAGGGTTATACTTCTAGTACAAAAATAAGACACATATAGACTTTGGGGAGAACAAACCCTAATCAAAGTGAGTGAGAGAAATTTAATCACATTTCTTCAATAATATAAATTGGTCAAAGTTGTCTTGCAATTGTGAAACGACATAATACATCCAGACAGGTGGATAAAGAGTTCTCTAGGTTCAAATAGGAGGTTAGTTCTTGGTCAAAATAACCTCAAATTGGTAAGATTTGACAAAAATGGAGCAAGAGTGGAGCAAGATTGAGAGGGAACACTAAAATATTGATTGATCTTTTGTGTGTCCATCTTTATTGTGCCAACCCAATGCACTTAATGAAAATATCACTATCAAAGTATGGACATGTTTCATGAGAAACACATTCTTGCTATATTTTAAACTATAGTTTACCGTATGATATTTTTCAAGAAAATATAAATATAATAATACACCTAGTAGTTGTATATCTATTCGAGACCAAAATGTCTAGCTGCATGGATGTTGGGCCTAGCCAAGCCAACTCGGGCGACTTTGGGTTCTCGCCTCTTTCAGAAATTGAGAGAGGGACTTTTGTCTGTCTTTCTTTATTTTATTTTTATAGAGATTTCTTAAAATATATCAATCCAAAACTAAAAGCAATCGTTTCTGTGAAAAAAACTAAAAGCAATCGCTAATGTTCATATACTGAACAACTGCATCAAGAAGAAGAGTGATTATCTAGTTAAGGAGGGAAACCGGATCCAAAAACAATGCACCTCTTGGTTAATTAAGGAAAACCTAACTTCAACCTCTCCATAGAATTTAGGATCGATGGTAAAAATTACTTGTACAACAAAGTATTTTGAAATGACAATACACGGACGGTTGGCATAATGGCATTAAATGTGAAAGTGTGCAAAAACAGCGAATTCATATTTCATTTGTCATTGCATTTGCACCCTTTCACATTTATATTAAAACCCTATGTAGAATGAAATCTTAAGACACTCTCACGTTTAGTTGAATTGGAGGCAAAAAATTTGCCACATTGATTAATTAAGCAGAAAAGAATTGTCAAGCTATTAATTGACAACAATTGGGTGAAAACCGTTACAAACTTGACCACGTGCTTATCACTCCTAAAGCATGAATCCTCGAGGTGGACCGACAAACAGTCCCAACAAGCTACAACCACAAAGGCCCAACACATGGATCACAACATGACAAAACGATGTGGCGGAACAAATAGTAAATAGGTGTGACGCTTTTGAAGATGACCTGTGACATTAGAAAAGAGGTGAAAGTGAAACAAGGTGCTAGGTGACTTGCCACAAGACAATGAAAAAGAAAGTTAAGCCTAAATTTTGAGAAAACAAGAAACGGTATGTTTTTAACAGAAATTCGACCATGTGCTTGCTACTATGTATGTTAATTTCGTTATCTATATACTAGCGGTTTCATACCAGCATGGGAATTGCAAGCGAGCAGTAGCTCCTCAATCAGTTAAGCAGAGCCACCGGTAAACGACTATTCAAACAACAGAACAGAAGGACACCCTGTGTTCCAACAGAGTTACGAGCATTGTTAATTTCACCTTCCATGCAGTAAAAAAACAAAGCAAAATCATCCTCTCGCTGTAGCTGATCAGCAAAACAATGTGAATTCAAGAACAGACTCCAGGCCCTGAAGTCATATACAGATCTTGGCAGATCTCTGATCAAGTCATGCATGCATGGCAAAAGTTGGTCATCCAGGACACCAGGAGCTACCATATCCGCCTCTGCTTGCCTGCCAGTCGTGAGTCATGAACGTATTAGGTGGTAAGACCACCTTTAACCGAGCTTCGTCGGCGCCGTCTCGCTAAAAAGGTAACCAAACTGGCCTATCAGACTAGCAGACACCAATTATTCTTCAGCACTAGTAGCTCTCATGTGATGTAAGATTCCCTGTATACGTCGTGCAAAGTTTATTTTTGGGACTTTACAGGGTGCATGAAAATCAGGGTTTCTTTAGCAGGAAATTTGTGTGGGTAGGTAGTATGGGTTAGTTATAAAACTGTGTCAAGTTGTCAGCCACATGGGCCAAGCAAGCATCCAAACTCTTTCATCATCTTTACCCCGCAAAAAAAAACTCTTTCATCATCTTTAAAGAGTACAGAGATGTCTCCATCCGAAGGACTAAGTAGATTTGGCAGTGTCAGGTTTCTTCCTATATACAGTATTATATCTCTCTTTTTCTTGTTTGAGAATCATATTAAATTTCTCTTGATCACATTAGCAGCCCCTGGTATGGTATCCCCTTGACCACAAGTGCAGGGACTTAGCAGCCCATGGTCTTGACTTGTGTGCAAATGGAAGGTCGGATATGCGCGTATCATCGACATAAAAATACTATCAGCAGTTCGTCATCTCTTTCGTCCTGTGTAATGATCGTCAAGCAACCGATAAGCATATCCACAAATTGGCTGAGTGTCATGTAATATCGGTCCTTTTTTTTTGTAAAGTTGAGTGCCTTCAATATAACTTCATTTAGCCATCAAGAGAAACG
>NC_057805.1:453534164-453537656 GCF_018294505.1 Triticum aestivum | reverse complement strand
AGTACGAGGCCTGCTGGAAACAGACCGAACGGAGTGGAAATGGGGAAGGAAAAAGAGCACAGCCCACAGCCTCGAGTCGTGCGTCGGCCTGTTTCCAGCCTGCAACCCCGCCAGTCCGCCAGGGACACAAAAATCGGTCACCCCACTCCACCATCTTTAGTCCCACCTCGCTTGTTGACAACCAGAAACACCAGCTTAAATACCCGGCTGGAGCGGTACACTCGCCGAGCTCAGTCACGAGAGCTTGTCACCCAGGTGGGGGCGTTAAGGTGGTGTTGGATGTTTGGTGTGGACTCTGGACCTGGGCTTGTGTTGTAACATTGCTGGCTTGCCCGGTCCAAGTTGGTAGTGGGCTGTGGTGCTGATGCGAAAGCTTCGGCCTCTCAGTCCTTGAAGTGGCAGGCACCGCGTTAGGCTGGTTTCACAGAGCAGCGCTCACTGTCCTCTTCCAACGGTGGAAGGATAACAGGCCGCTGCACCATGGGCCCGCTCTGGTTTAGAATCCTTCCATAACAGACCACCATCTTTTTGTTTTTTAATTTATTATTAATTGAAAATTCAGTGGCTCCAGTCACGTTTTTTATTTTCTATTCATCTAATGAAACTTATTTTAGTGGGCTCAATCTACTCATATGCTTCCATTTTCATTTTTATTCATTTAATGAAACTTATTTCAGTGGCTCAAATCTCATATGTTTACTATTTCTATTCGTCTAATGAAAATTATTTTTCTGAGCTCAATCTCATATGTTTCCATTTTTATTCGTCTAACAAAAATTATTTTACTGAGAGCAAATCTCATATGTTTCCATTTTTATTCATCTAATGAAACTTACTTTAGTGGGCTCAATCTACTCATATGCTTCCATTTTCATTTTTATTCATTTAATGAAACTTATTTCAGTGGCTCAAATCTCATATGTTTACTATTTCTATTCGTCTAATGAAAATTATTTTTCTGAGCTCAATCTCATATGTTTCCATTTTTATTCGTCTAACAAAAATTATTTTACTGAGAGCAAATCTCATATGTTTCCATTTTTATTCGTCTAATAAAAATTACTTCAATGAGGTCAAATCTCATATGCTTCCATTTTTATCCATTTAATGGAATTACTTCAGTGGCTCATCTCTTCATCGGTGCCATGCACTGCACCACTGGCCCGGGTCATTCCATAACCATAATTTCTTTTATTCCACCCTTTCAATTCTATCTTTTCTAAATAATAAAACGAACATAGATTTCTTGGATACATGATATTAGTAATTGCATCAGCTGATCACTGCAAAGATTGCAACTCATACATGAAATATCTACTAGTTTTTATTTGCCCTAAACAAATTTTCCCTAGCTAAATTTGCTCATTTGCTAAAAAAAGGCCCTAGCTATATTTGCTACTGCCCTAATTAGCTACTGTTTTTTAATAAATTTTTGCTATTGTTTTTTATAGCAAAAATGCTCGTGCGTTGCAACGGGAGAAAAAAAATATCCTTTGCGCCTAGCTCAGTAAACACAACTCATGACCTTCCAAAGGTCTATGCCCTCTAGTTGAAATTATACTCCTTCCCATCCTCATCAATAGTGGTCACGGTGTCCACCTGAAGGCAATGCGTTCGAACGTGACCAATCCGAACACGGTGATCTCAGCCTCTACATGACACACCTGCAATTGAAACACGCCAGCGCAAGGGAGTGTTTATACTTTGAAAACTAATCCCGTCGAGTTGGCCATGAGGGACACTCTCCGTGAGCTACACCCTACACCTACCACTTAGGATGGTGATAATTTCTGATGTCATGAAGCCATCGGCTCCTCCATGAAATAAGTTGTCATATTTTTGGATTTCTTCTCAAGTCAGAATGCTTGATAAAAAAATGGTCGCAGTCTCTTTTTGCCAGAGCACATCCCACCGAGTAACGCTACACATAATTGTTGGCCGAGAGACTAACCAGCCCATTCAAGTATATTGATCCCCACCCTTTAATTACGCATCTTGCATGGCAGCCCTCAATTGTCTTTAATGTTGATTCCTTCTTAAATCATGCATGGCAGCCCTCAATTCCCGCTTAACGCTGATTCCTTCTTAAATAATTCCGCAATCCCTCCTTCTATTATTATACCATGCACCTCGTGGTCTCCATCTCCTTGTGTGCTTCTCCCTTTTCTTTGCCCTCCCTCCTTCCTTTCCCTCCCGACTTCTCTCTTTGTAGACACCGATTTAGGCCAATATATGTTGGGTCTTTCTCTCATTAATTCCTTCTTTGAAAGAATCTTTGATTCGAGGCTGCTTATTGTTTTGAGCTCACTAACATATTAAAACTGGTGGGATTTTATAAAGAAAAACGATATGGGATTATCTTGTGAACAGTTTGTGAGGTTAGGATTAAGAGTTCGATGGAGTAATTATTTTTACCGTATTCTTGGGCCACGTCGCAAAGGATGGATGGACTGAGGCCCAAGACAGATCAACCTAGAAATTCTGCTAGACGGGCGATTAACATAAGAAAATTCGGCTTATTGTGATAGATAGTCGGCGCTAGCTCAGCTGGTACTTTCGGGGTGGTTTCTTGAGTGAAGTCTTGTGTTCGATCCCCGTGAGGATCGTCGGCTTTATTCCTTTTTTGAGCTGGCCGATCGTATCCTTCATGGGCCGGCCCTGGTTTTTTTAGCTGGCCGATCGTATTCTTCATGGGCTGGCCCAGGTTTCGTGACAGGTTTTTTAGCGAGGCTAGCGTGCGACGCATCAAATTTTATTAGTACCACCTCGCGTATACGTTTTAAATTTAAACTGAAAGCGTAAATTCACGGGAAGAAAGCGCACTATGACGATGAACCCGACAAAGTCAATCCGTGCTTTATTATTATTATTATTATTATTATTATTATTATTATTATTGTTGTTGTTGTTGTTGTTATTATTATTATTATTATTATTATTATTATTATTATTATGGAAAGATGACAGTCTTTTCCATTTAGAATATATAGCCCCATTACATCCACTTGCAGATGCCAAAAGTTCCCAGCCAAGAAGGAATTCCAAAGCATAAACATAGAATTAGGGTGTGATTTGGTTTGTGCCCAAATCATCAAGCCAAACTTGTTGCCAATCGTTGGCTAGCAAAATTTGGGGTAGTGGTTTTGGCACAAACCAAACACTCTTATTCCATTTCTTACATTTTAAGTCTACATAGTCTGCTGCTACAATACATATGCCAAAAAGGAAGAAAACCACATCCATGGACATGAGGATGAATGCAATTTCTGCTGGCCTATCGCCAGCAGCATCGGCTAACCAAAATCCTAAAGTATCAGCTCAGAAAAATCACAAGTGCTTCCGGATACACCATTGGTGTCACGGAAGGTTCTTGTTCGTCTCAGGATGACGACCATTGCTCTGGCCCCCTCTTTCATAAACATCATGCAACTTGGTTAATGCCTCGGAGAATTTGTAGAATGGAATCGATAGATGATGTTCGATGCGGTAACA
>NC_057805.1:453531303-453534007 GCF_018294505.1 Triticum aestivum | reverse complement strand
GTACTGTTGACAGACAGACACATTCAAACTTGGAGCACTTGGCAATGGATAATGTGGGTCTTTAAATGACGCCCTGCAATTGTTGACCACAAGTTTGCCATGAAAGATCTGTGCTGGCCCTTCCGGGCAAAAGTCTCCCACATGCGGGCACTGTCAATCTCAATAACTGTTGTTGGGTCACAGACATCAACAAGGGTGATGCCCATGTTATTACGGATAACACAGATCTTTCCATCCAGTGAGACCAAAGCCACAGCTTCAAAAGACCGCGAGCTGCCCAGATGGCGTCTACTGTCTATGAACCTTGTCCACAATCCCTTGTCTCCATCATAAACTCTTAGCTTGCAGGCATCCCGACAATCCACTGAATAAAGACGACCGTTAAACGAAATGCTTGGATTCCGTAAGCCTGCAACCAGTTCATTACCAGTGGTTGACCACATGTTGGATGTTGGCAGATAGACCTCGCTCACAATCTGCCGGTGAGAATCAAATCCTTTTAGGAACCACTTGCCATCATATACAACTCCAATGAAAGGCACCATTCCTATGCTCATTTCAGTAATGCAAGACCATCTATTCCTGTTCGGATTGTAAACCTCTGCAGACCTTAGAGTTCTCTGTATCCCTTCACACTCCCCACCAGCAACATAGAGGCAGTTGTTTATTACACAAGAACCAAAGAAATGCCGCTTCCGTAGCATATCTGGGGCCCGGTGCCACTTGTTTGTCCGAGTATTGTAAAATACAACACGCCTCATAGACCCTCGCACTGAGTTTTTGCCACCAAATAAGTACAAATAGCAGCCACTGAGAACAGCGCAACCAAATCCCACGGCTTCCGAATACTCTGGTGGAACTGGAGGAAGTGACTTCCAGAGCTGGTGCACTGGATCAAAGGCATGCCAAGATATTTTCTGATCACGATCCCTTTTGAAGACATAAACCCATTCTTCTGCCATGCCAAATTTCTTCCGCAGTGAGTAATAATAATTACCAGATAAAAGTCGGCTCCATCTTTTACCGACTAAACGAAGATTAGGGTGCTCCACTCGAGGAACCCGCATCAGACATGAAATAGCCAGGTCATCAGGAAGTCCAGGCAGAAGTGGCGCCTGCGTTCGGCACCTCTCCTTGCGTGAGGTCCTTGACTTGCGCTTGTTCGGTTTGACATCAGATTGCATGCACAGTCTAGCACCAGGGACGAACTTTCTAGCATTGACAACAGTTTTAAGGCCTCCATCTACCCTGCAGTAGCAGGACACATATTCTACCTGCAAACACATTGACCAATCATATAAGATGCTTTTATTCATCTGAATGTAGAATGACAAATGTATATGAAACAAAACCAAAGGGAGTCATCATTTTAGCTATGTATTATCATTTATCAAGGATACAAACACAACTTGTCCACTAGCAAAATATTCGTCGAAATAACACTTGGTACCAGAAGAGTGACCATGTTCAGACTCACCATTAATTGTTGTTTATCATATGAAAACCATTGCTTTTATTCAAAATGTTAGGCTATTAATTTTTTTCATTCGCCAACCTTCTTTCTAGTGTCTATTGTGTTATTACCATTTAATGAGCGTATACAAGCTTGGAAGCAAATTACAAGTGTGGCTCTTCTTTGTAATCTTCAATTCTGTGTAAACCAATACTTACATATCCAGCTTAACTCGATCCAAACAAAAGAGGTTTGCTCGACTATAAAATTCCATTGGACCTATCCTCTCCCAACACAATGCCAACTCTCGCCCTCATCACTCCATCGCTGCTCCAAACTCCTGAAAAAACGAACCCTAGCCAGCCGCTACTACAGTGTTCTCCTTCGAAAACACACCACCCAAAGGACGATCCTTACATGGGGGGGATGCTAGTCAAGACTCATGGTCGACTAGTAGACATGAGCTACCAGGGAGGAGCAGACGTGCAGCAGCCGGCAGCAAACAGGGGAGGAGCAGACCAGCTTGCAGCGGCGCCAGCCGGCAGGATTGTAGGGCGGCGGCGCCGACCAAGAGAGAGGGTCGCAGGATAAGTATTGGTCGAATGGGGGGGGAGGGGACTGGGCGATCTAGGTTTCCAAGGGATTGGGCAAGCAAATAGAAAAAAAATGACAGGTGGAGCCAATTTGACTCTTTCGACTCAAAAACCACTACTAGTCGATTGAGTCGCTCTACTCAGCCAACTAGTCAAGTCGACCTGCCAGTTGCGACTCGTCGATTCGTCGCGACTCATCGTTCGACTCAAAAACAGTGTTGAGGCTAAACAAAGATCAGCCCTCACCACTAATCTGAGCATACGAGTTACACTGGCAAGTGGATTCACTTTCTCTCTGTGCGCTTAATCCATGTCAAGATTAAGCAAAATCTCCGATCGATCCACCCAATTGTACCTCAAGGAGTGGAGGAACTCTCACAACCTCTCTATAACAAAACCCCAAAATAGATACAGAAGGATTTGATCTGAAACCAGTAGTAACCCCCACGGCCAAATGTGCATGAGGTTTAGTCTAAGAGTGGTTCCTGTTTTGGGAGGAGAACAGGGATTGGGCAGGAGGGGCTTGAATTCTATGTGAACAATTGCTCTATTCATCAAAAGATTAAGCAATCAATTTGCCGGTATTACCACTTAATGAATGTATACATGTTTTTTAACATATCAAAGGATTAGAAGCTCCTACATTGATACTACAACT
>NC_057805.1:453529460-453530492 GCF_018294505.1 Triticum aestivum | reverse complement strand
TGGGGTGGCGGGCCGGCCAAGAGAGAGGGTCGCAGGAGAAGTTGGGTCGAAAAGGGGGGAAGGGACTGGCGATCTAGGTTTCCAGGGGGATTGGGTAAGCAAATTGAAAAAAAATGACAGATGGGGCCAATTTGACTTGTTCGACACTCGCTCAACTCAGCCAACTAGTCAAGTCGACATGTTGAGTCGACCTGCCAGTTGCGACTCGTTGACTGGTCGTTCGACTCAAAAACAGTGTTGAGGCTAAACAAAGATCGGCCCTCACCAGTAATATGAGCATACGAGTTACACTCGCAAGTGGATTCACTTTCTCTTTGTGCGCTTAATCCATGTCAAGATTAAGCAAAATCTCCGATCGATCCACCCAATTGTACTTCAAGGAGTGGAGGAACTCTCACAACCTCTCTATAACAAAACCCCAAAATAGATACAGAAGGATTCGATCTGAAACCAATAGTAACCCGCAGCCAAATGTGCATGAGGTTTAGTCTAAGAGTGGTTCCTATTTTGGGAGAGAACAGGGGTTGGGAGGGGGAGCTTGAATTCTGTGTGAACAGTTGCTTTTATTCATCAAAATATTAAGCAATCAATTTCCCGGTCTTCTTCTTACTATCCATTTTGGTATTACCACTTAATGAACGTATACAGGTTTCTAAAAAAATCAAAGGATTAGAAGCTCCTACATTGATACTACAACTGGGGTATTCAAAATGTTAAGCTATTAATTATTTCATTCGCCAACCTTCTTTCTAGTGTCTATTGTGTTATTCCCATTTAATGAGCGTATACAGTTTGGAAGCAAATTATAAGTGTGGATCTTCTTTGTAATCTTCAATTCTGTGTAAACCAATACTTACATATCCAGCTTAACTCGATCCAAACAAAAGAGGTTTGCTCGGCTATAAAATTCCATTGGACCTCCCAACTCCCAACACAATGCCAACTCTCGCCCTCATCACTCCATCGCATCCTCCATAATGTTGAACGAACGAACCCTAGCCAGCCGGCTACTACAGTGTTCCCCTTCGAAAA
>NC_057805.1:453528727-453529450 GCF_018294505.1 Triticum aestivum | reverse complement strand
ATGGAGGAGCAGACCAGCATAAACAGAAACCAGGGAAGGAGCAGACCAGCTTGCGGCGGCGCCGGCCAGCACAATTGTGGGGCGGCGGCGCCGGCCAGCACGATTGTGGGGCGGCGGCGCCGACCAAGAGAGAGGGTCACAGGAGAGGTTTGGGTGGGGGGGAGGGCGGGGGCTGAGCAATCTAGGTTTCCAGGGGAGATTGGGCAAGCAAATAGAAGAAAAAAATTACAGGTGGGGCCAATTTGACTTGTTCGACTCAAAACCACGACTGGTCGATTGAGTCACTCGACTCAGCCAACTAGTCGAGTCGACATGTTGAGTCGGCCTGCCAGTTGCAACTCGTCGACTAGTCGTTTGACTAAAAAACAGTGTTGAGGCTAAGAAAAGATCGGATCTCACGAGTAATCTGAGCATACGAGTTACACTGGCAAGTGGATTCACTTTATCTCTGTGTGCTTAATCCATGTCAAGATTAAGCAAAATCTCCTATCGATCCACCCAATTATACCTCGAGTTACACTGGCAAGTGGATTCACTTTATCTCTGTGTGCTTAATCCATGTCAAGATTAAGCAAAATCTCCTATCGATCCACCCAATTATACCTCAAGGGGTGGAGGAACTCTCACAACCTCTCTCTAACAAAACTCCAAAGTAGATACAGAATGACTTGATCTGAAACTAGTAGTAACCCGTGGCCAAATGCGCCTGAGGTTTAGTCTAAG
>NC_057805.1:453522013-453528614 GCF_018294505.1 Triticum aestivum | reverse complement strand
TCGCTTTATTAATCAAAATAGTAAGCAATCAATTTGCCGGTCTTCTTACTATCCATTGTGGTATTACCACTTAATGAATGTATACAAGTTTTTTAACAAATCAAAGGATTAGAAGCTCCATCGTTGATACTACAACTGGGCGAGGGGTGGGTCTTCAATTTTGTGTGAACCATTGCTTTTATTCAAAACTTTAAGCTATTAATTATTTCATTCGCCAACCTTCTTTCTAGTGTCTATTGTGTTATTACCATTTAATGAGTGTATACATGTTTGGAAGCAAATTACAAGTGTGGATCTTCATTGTAGTCTTCAATTCTGTGTAAACCAATATTTACATATCCAACTTAACTCAATCCAAATAAAAGAGGTTTGCTCGGCTATAAAATTCCGTTGGACCTACCCTTTCCCAACACAATGCCCACTCTCGCCCTCATAACTCCATCAGGGGCTAGGGGGGATAGTCAAGACTCATGGTTGACTAGCAAGCATGAGTTACCAGGGGAGGAGCAGACCTGCAGCAGCCGGCGGCAACCAGGGGAGGAGAAGACCAGCAACCAGGGGAGGAGAAGACCACCAGCAACAGCAACCAAGGGAGGAGCAGACCAGCTTGCGGTGGCACCGGTCGGCAGGATTGTGGGGCGTCGGCGGCGGCCAAGAGAGACGGTCGCAGGAGAAGTTTGGGCGGGGGAGGGGGGGCACTGGGCGAGCCAGGTTTCATGGGGGGTTTGGGCAAGCAAATAGAAAAAATATATGACAGGGGGGGCAATTTGACTCGTTTGACTCAAAAACCACGACTAGTCGATTGAGTCGCTCGACTCAGCCAACTAGTCAAGTCGACATGTTGTGTCGACCTGCCAGTTGCGACTCGTCGACTAGTCGTTTGACTCAAAAACAGTGGTGAGGCTAAACAAAGATCGGACCTCACCAGTAATCTGACCATAGGAGTTGCAATGGCAATTGGATTCACCTTATCTCTGTGCACTTAAGCCATGCAAAGATTAAGCAAAATCTCTGATTCATTCACTCAATTGTACCTCAAGGAGTTGAGGAACTCTCAGAACCTCTCTCTAACAAAACCCCAAAATAGATACAAAAGGACTTGATCTGAAACCAATAGTAACCCGCGTCCAAATGTGCCTAACGTTTAGTCTAAGAGTGGTTCCTTTTTTGGGAGGAGAACAAGGGTTGGCAAGGGAGGCTTGAATTCTGTGTGAACAATTGCTTTTATTCATCAAAATATTAAGCAATCAATTTGCCGGTCTTCTTACTATCCATTGTGGTATTACCACTTAATGAACGTATACAGATTTCTAAAAAAAATCAATGGATTAGAAGCTCCTACATTGATACTACAACTAGGCGAGGGGGGGGGTCTTCAATTTTGTGTGAACCATTGCTTTTATTAAAAATATTAAGCTATTGATTATTTCTGTCGCAAACCTTCTTTCTAGTATCTATTGTGTTATTACCATTTAATGATCGTATACAGGTTTGGATGTAAATTACAAATGTTGATCTTTGTCATCTTCAATTATGTGTAAACCAATACTTACATATCCAACTTAACTCGATCCAAACAAAAGAAGTTTGCTCGGCTATTAAATCCCGTTGGACCTCCTCTCGCCCAACACAGTGCCAACTCTCACCCTCATCACTCCATCGCAGCCTTCTTTGGGGTGTCTATTGTGTTAATACCATTTAACGCTATTTAGTGTCAAACAAAAGAGGTTTGCTCGGCTATAAAAACCCATTGCACCTCCCCTCTCCCGACCCAATGCCAACTCAAACACTCGTCAATCAAGCGCAGCCTAGGAACTCCTGAACTAACAAACATGGACCGAACTATCAAACCCTAGTCGGTCGGCTACTATAGCGTTCTCCTTTGGAAACACATTACTTAGCCTAAACCGAGTAGAATACAGTGCCCTGCCCTGCCACCCAAAGAACGATCCTTACCGAGGGATCCCGGCTACAGAGCACGTGCGAGGGTCGTTACCTCCCCTTAAAACCAAAGCGTTTGCAAAGGTGTGAGGACTTCTCCTTACTGCAATTGATTTTATTTGAAATATTGAAAACTAAATTGCCAATATTCTTTCCATTTTTATTGCCGTATTACCATTTAGTCAATGAATGTCTGCAAAAAATATAAGTTTTAAACCTCCTAAGCTCATAGAATTTGCCAATCTTCTTTATAGTATCGATTACGGTATTACCATTTAATGATTGTAAATGTTCAAGAAAGCGTTATTAGGCGGCGCTTAATCGCGCTTGAGTATGGCCTAACGCCTCACTTCTCCCATAGCGTGCTTTAGCGGGCGATTTACCACTAACCGCAAGATGAGTGCGTTGCACGCTATTAGGCTAGGGGAAAGCAATGGGGTCGGTCAGGCGGGAGGGAAAGGTGGGTATAAAGGGCTAGGCCAAAATTGGCATGTTCGGCTAGGGTTAGAACAAAAGGATATTGGGAAAGGAGAGGTTGTTGCGGCGCCGGTTGCCCCTGTCTGATTCCACCAGCAGCTGCTTTCGTCCTCGACAGCCGGCAGCAACTCCGAGAAGCAAGGCTCCCTGGTCTTCCTCCTCGACGACTACACCTATTAGTTCAAGTGAGGACCGATCGATTCCTTCCTCTCCCCTCCTCTTCTATTCTCAATTGTTCGTCTCCTCTCCCTCTCCTCTTGTGCAGAAGTGCTCCTCTTCCTCCTCTGCTCTCTCTTGTTCTAGCTTACTCAGTTCCTCTCATTTAGACATTTAGTCATCTGCTAATTCCAGCAATAGTTGTTGGCATTGTTTTTAAGGCGTCGCAGGCGACGCTTAGGCGTCAAGGTGTTCCCAGGTCACAAGGCGTCAGCCTTGCCTTAGCCACATGCTTAAGGCACCCGCCTTAGGTCATAGGTCATCCACCTAGGCGCCAATTTGCCCGCCTTAGGCAAATCTGGATGCCTCAGGCAGGGGCAAGGGTAGGGGCTTCAGGCGGGAAACAAAGTCTTGGGCGGGAACAAGAGGATCTCTCGCGCCAACAGTTACAAACAGGGGGAATCAGAGAGATTGAACCAGTTTTCCCCCACCTGGACCTTTGGTGGCGGCTGGAGCTGCAGATCCAATCCGCCCCCACCTCCTCTCCCGCAGCTTCTCCCCCTCCTCTCAGGCGGATTCTCCCCCTCCTCTCCGAAAGATCCTCCTCAGCTCCTCTCCAGGACAGGGTTTTACCTCCTCCCACTACCAAAATTCTACTCTATTCTACTGCTCCCCCCCCAGCGACTTACCTCGCCTTACCGCCATAAAAACATTGGTTGTTGGTTGTTTATTTAGAAATAGGAAAGGCACTCAAGAGGACTTTGTCTAGTATGGAGTCCGGAGATGATGCTAGTAATGTTGCTTCTGCTGTCTGAACATCATGTGTTTTTGCTATGGTGTGAACTTCTATTTTAGATACTATTTCAATTATCTAAACTATGTGTTTCCTATTTTCCTGTGCATATTATTTGGAAGGAGCTAGATTCTAAGGAATTTATGAAAAAACACTTAATTGCAGTTCAATGCTCTGAGTTGTGGCATTCCAATTCGCTTACCCTTACCGACTTTTTGAACACTGATGAATATATACATGTTCATAAACAAATTAAAAGATTAGAAGCTCCTACATTCTACTTACTATTGTGGTATTAACATTTATTTAGCATATACTGATTTGCAAGCAAATTACAGGTGCTACATTTAATGACAATATGCAGGTTTGTAAACAAATTAAAAGATTAGAAGCTCCTACATTTATACTACAACCGGGGTGGGGGTTCCTGAATTATGTGTGAACCATTGCTTTTATTCGAAATCTCAAGGTATTAATTATTTAATTCGCCAACCTTCTTTAGGGTGTTCTATTGTGTTAATACCATTTAACGCTATTAGTGTCTATTGTGTTACCATTTAATGAGCGGATTCAGGCATATTGTTGTACTACTTTGTTAGGTCCTCCAGAATAATCAATAAAATGGCCGTATGCATCTCCCAGATGTAGAGGCCGGGGGTCATCCTCCTTTTCTAAAAAAATAAAAAAAGGTTTGGAAGCAAATTAGAAGTGCAGATCTTTTTTGTAGTCTTCGTTCTCTGTGAACCAATAATTACATATCCAACTTAACTCAATTCAAACAAAAGAGGTTTGCTCGGCTATAAAACCCATTGTACCTCCCCTCTTCTGACCCAATGCGAACTCAAACCCTCGTCAATCAAGCGCGGCCTCCGAACTCCTGAACGAACAAACATGGCCTCTATCAAACCCTAGTCGGTCAGCTACTACAGCGTTCTCCTTTGAAAACACATTACTCAGCCTAAACCGAGTAGAATACAGTGCCCTGCCCTGCCACCCAAAGAACGATCCTTACCGAAGGATCCCGGCTACAGAGCACGTGCGAGGGTCGTTACCTCCCCTTAAAACCAAAGCGCTTTGCAAAGGTGTGAGGACCTCTCCTTACTGCAATTGCTTTTATTTGAAATACTAAACTACAATTAAATTGCCAATATTCTTTCCATTTTTACTGTGGTATTACCATTGAGCCAATGGATGTCTACAAAAAATAAAAGTTTTAAACCTCCCAAGCTCATAGAATTTGCCTATCTTCTTTCTAGTATCGATTACGGTATTACCATTTAATGACTGTCAATGCTCAAGAAAGCGTTATTAGGCGGCGCTTAAGCTCTAAGTAATGGCCTAATGCCTCGCCTCTGCCATAAGCACATAATTTAGCATTGAGCAAAATTAAGCGTGCTTTAGCGGCCAATTTACCACTAACCGCAAGCCGAGTGTGTTGCACGCTATTATGCTAGGGGAAAAGCATTGGGGTCGGTTAGGCGGGAGGGAAAAGGAGGGGTATAACGGGCTAGGCCAAAATTGGCAAGTTCGGCTAGGGTTAGAACGAACGGAAGCCAGGAAAGGAGAGGTTGTTGCGGCCGCGGTTGCCCCTGTCTGATTCCACTGGCAGCTACTTTCCTCCTCGACAGTCGGCGGCAACTCCGAGACGCAAGGCTCCCTGGTCCTCCTAGACGTCTACACCAATCAGTTCAGATTAGGACCGATCGATTCCTTCCTCTCCTTTCCTCCCCTTTTGTTCTTCAATTCTTCCTCCCCTCCTCCTCTCCCTCTTCTCTTGTGTAGAAGTGCTCCTCTTCCTCCTCTGCTCTCTCTTGTTCTCTCTTACTCAATTGCTCCTCCCATTTAGACATTTAGTCATCGGTTAATTCCAGCGACGGTTGTTGGCATTGTTTTTAAGGCGTCCCTAAGGCATCGCCTAGGCGATGCTTAGGCGTCAAGGCGCTCCCAGGTCGCAAGTCGTCGGCCTTGCCTTAGACACATGCTTAAGGTGTCCGACTTAGGTCATAGGGCGTCCAAGTCATCCGCCTAGGCTCCAATCTGCCTGCATTAGGCAAATCTGGACGCCTCGGGCAGGGGTTTCAGGCGGGAAATAAAGTCTTGGGAGGGAACCAAAGGCTCTCGTGCGCCAACAGTTACGAACAGGGGAATCAGAGAGATCGAACCAGTTTTCCCCCACCTGGACCTTTGGTGGCGGCTGGAGCTGCAGATCCAATCCGCTCCCACCTCCTCTCCCGCAGCTTGTCCCCCTCCTCTCAGGCGGATCCTCCCCGTCGTCTCTAACAGATCCTACTCCCCCTCCTCTCCCGCAGCTTCTCCCCTCCTCTCCGGCAGATTCTCCTCGGCTTCTCTTCAGGACATTGGTTTTACCTCCTCCCGCTACCAAATTCTACTCAATTCTGCTGCTTAGAACCCTCTAAGGTGTCGCCTTGACTTATACCTTAGTGCTTAGGCAGTGAGGACACCCCCCCCCCAAGCGCCTTGCCTCGCCCTACCGCCTTAAAAACATTGGTTGTTGGTTGTTTACTTGGGAATAGCACAGACACTCAAGAGGAATTTGTCTAGCATGGAGTCGGAGATGATGCTTGCTACTGTTGGACATGTGTTTTAGCTATTGTGTGAACTTCTATTTTAGATACTATTTCAATTACCTATGCTATGTTTCCTATTTTTCATGTGCATATTATTCAGAAGGAGCTAGATTCCAATGAATTTATAAAAAACACTTAATTGCGGTTAAGCTACGCTTAAGCGCTCAATGCTCTGAGTTGTGGCATTGCAATTCGCTTACACTTACCGATTTTTTTGAATATTGATGAATATATGCATGTTTGTAAACAAATTAAAAGATTAGTAGCTCCTACATTCTAGTTTCTATTGTGGTATTAACATTTAATGAGCATATACTGATTTGGAAGCAAATTACAAGTGCTACCATATAATGACAATATGCAGGTTCATAAACGAATTAAAAGATTAGAAGCTCCTACATTGATTCAGCCGGGGTGGGGGTTCCTGGATTATGTGTGAACATTGCTTTTCTTCGAAATATGAAGGTATTAATTATTTAATTCGCCAACCTTCTTTGGAGTGTCTATTGTGTTTATACCATTTAACGGAATTAGTGTCTATTGTGTTACCATTTAATGAGCGTATACAGATTTGGAAGCAAATTAGAAGTGCAGATCTTCTTTCTAGCCTTCATTCTCTGTGAACCAATAATTACATATCCAACTT